>NC_045551.1:61620102-61752602 GCF_009769535.1 Thamnophis elegans | reverse complement strand
TTCTGCGCACTCCTGCTATCGAACTGGTAGTAAAGTAAAGAGGATACCATTACACCACACACCACACACACGTATATTACATACATACCAGTGGAGGGATTCAAATAATTTAACAGCCGGTTCTCTGCCCTAATGACCAGCTGAGTAGGCATGGCTCGGTGGTCATGTGACTGGGTAGGTATGGTCAACTCAATATCACTCATGTCAATGGGCGCTTCATCTTAGCTGTGACAATGGAATAAGGGTTAAACCGGAGAGGCAGTTTCTGTAAGCAGGGCAATCAAGATGAGGCTAGAAACAACATCCGAATGTTTCCTTCCTGCCTTCCTTACAGAATTAGCCCTGTAAAGTGGGGGGGGGGGATGAGATTTTTTTCCAACAACTGGTTCTCCCAACTGCTTAGAAAGTTAACAACCAGTTCTCCCGAATGGGTGCGAACCGTCTGAATCCCACCACTGATACATACATACATACATACATACATACGTACGTACGTACGTACGTACGTACGTACATACATACATACATACATACATACATCTTCCTTCTACTGGTGGACCAGTGGGGTTAAAGTTTTTTTTTAAAGAGGGGGAGAGGGTTAATGCAAGAAGATAACATGTGTGGCTAAATGGTACAACCCTAGGAGATATATATGTGCATGTAGCTCTGTGTGCATCGGGGTCTGTATATCCGTGTAAGAAGAGAGAGAGGTAAATAAACATATTGCTCTATTTCAAGTGATAAAGTAACTTATTGACTCAGCCAGCACTATCTGAGAAAGAGCATCTTGTCCAAGGCTACTGATTAAACTTCAGGCTGAACAGAAACATGTTCTTCAAGCAAGCATTGTTGCCTTCCTACTCAACCCCAGAGACACATTGTGATACTAGCACTTTAACCAATCTTTCTTTATACTTATCATCCTCTTGGATAGGAAATTGCTATGGAGCTCATGCTGAAGGGAGCTTCAGCAAATGTGCAAAGGAGATTTGGTAGCTACATGGTAGCTACATCATGAATACAACGACATGTTTGAATGCAATTATTTAGAGGTCCTTAAACAATAGTCCCAATAATCCCAAAGGTGCTTTTTTCAAAAAGCAAATGGAGTTTATTGGGTTTTTTTCCTTGAAGATGTTTTGCTTCTCTTCCAAGAAGCTTCTTCAGGTCTGTCTGAATGGTGGGGAAGGGAAGGATTTATATTCTACATTGAATAACAGTGTTGTTCATAAATCCACTAGGTTCTACTTCACATTGATGATTTGATACTTGAAATTGATTCAAATGCAAGATCTGCAAGTACAGGCTGATATAATTTCACATTAATAAAGAGTAATAACAGTCAAGTAACAATTATTTTACTCTGATCAATTGGAGATTTTGATGCTGCTGAAAAAAGATTAGATGGTTGAAAAAGATTTGACCATGGACCATAGAAAGAAAACATAAAAGCTGCTTTTCTCTTTCAAAAATAACAGTACAGCTGTTAGAAGATGCGATAGATAGATAGATAGATAGATAGATAGATAGATAGATAGATAGATAGATAGATAGATAGATAGATAGATAGATGGGTGGATTAATGGATGGATGGATGGATGGATGGATAGATAGATAGATAGATAGATAGATAGATAGATAGATAGATAGATAGATAGATAGATAGATGGATGGATGGATGGATGGATGGATGGATAGATAGATAGATAGATAGATAGATAGATAGATAGATAGATAGATACATGGATGGATGGATGGATGGATAGATGATAGAGATAGATAGATAGATAGATAGATGATAGATAGATAGATAGATAGATAGATAGATACAGTAGATAGACAGACAGGTAGGTAGGTAGGCAGGCAGGCAGGCAGACAAACAGACAGACAGACAGACAGACAGACAGACAGACAGACAGACCGATGATAGATGATAGATGATAACATTTAATGCCTGTATATTTCCTATAAATATTTAAACAATTGACAAATATGCACGATTGATGCATCTTTACACACACACATACACAAACATCATTTTGCATGCAAATAGAACTCCATTTCTGTTTTATGTTGTTGTGGAGAAAGTAGTTAGGAATTAATTCATATATTATAGTGAAAAAAAGTTAATTGTATTTTTTTTAATGAAAACATCATCAGCACAACTGATGGGCAATTGCAGCATAAAAATCAGCCACTAGACAAAAAGCACTAAGTTTAGCAATATAATGGAAAGACCTACAAGAATAATTAGGACTTATTAATAAGGTCAAAAGCTCGTTCTAGCTGTATGCATGCAAATGTGATTCCCCACTATCACGCATAAATTTTATTTTCCTTATTTAAAATTCCACATTCTCAAAAATAGGATAAGAGCTATTTCAAGCATGGGGGAGGGGGAGAACCCCATGATTTAGGAACAGAGTAAATCAGTTGTCTTCCAAAACTACAATCTTCATCAACATCAAAAATGTTTGTTTTGTCGTATTTTTTTAAAGAATCAGCCATTAAACCTAGTCCATCTTTTATATGGCGCATCTTATTTTTAGATATGCACCTTCTTATTTCATGCACACTCAGAACAATTTACAGTGAACTGTGCATGCGCAGTCACTAAAAACTAAAATGGTGGCAACCCAGTGGCAGCAAAGGAACTGGTTCGGGGGCGTGGCAGGCCTGGGTCACTGCCAGTTCTGCACCCCACGCCTGAATTCCACTACCATTTCGGCCAAACTGGACTGAACCGGAAGCAACCCACCGGTACAAGCACATCAAAGGAGTTTGCCATATATGGTTATTTAAACTACACAGATCCTAGGGACTGTTGCAATTTTCAACCATGCCCGACTCTTTCATAAGCACAATTTATTAATAAATTGTGCTTATAAATCTTCCCCACATTCAAGGACTGAAATTGAATGCTGATATATCTTGAACTGAAGCAATACTGAACCGGCCAATAAAATTTTAAATTATTGCTAACATTCATTAAGGCAACTTAGCCATTTGAGAGTTAAAATCATTTGCAAAATTGCTGATTGACCTGAATTTTTGATTTATTAAACCTAGCTAATAGATGCAACACAGATGTCACTATTAATACTATTATAAATTAGGGCCTTAATTCTGAACACAAAGCAATGTGAACTCCAGCTGTGGTCATTCCTGTCTCATGGCCACATTTTAAACTCAATCTGTAATACCAAAGTAATTATTTTAAAATGCTAATATATTCACATAATTTCGTCCCAGTTTAGCTCTGGACCTTAGTTATTTTGAAATGAGCTTTCTGTACTCCTAGCTGGATTACAAATCCAGGACATTAAGAAAAAAATATTTCCCAACCTTTCTTTACTACTGAGTTATGGGGTGGCTAGATCCCAACTATTTTAGCAATATTTCATGTTTTTCTCATTGGAAAAATACATCATCCTATACAGATGGAGGAGTAACTTTTCTCAATATTCATTTTTAAAAAATGAAGTTTGCAATATTAGCGTTGTGGGTTTCCTCTCTTGGGGAAAATGCCTCCAGCTTTACAATAGTACACCATCTGTATTATTGTAGTAAAATGTAGATAGGTTGGATAATAAGAGTAAGACACTGTAAGTAGGCTGGATAGTAAGTAAGAAGGAGATACCAATAAATAAGGATCATAACAAGAACAGTTGCAGGAATTGGATTTGTCTAGTCTAGTGAAAAGAAGGACCAAGAAGTGACATGATAGCAAGAGCCGAGGTGGCGCAGTGGTTAGGGTGCAGTACTTCAGGCCACTTCAGCTGACTGCTAGCTGCAGTTCGATGGTTCAAATCTCACCGGCTCAAGGTTGACTCAGCCTTCCATCCTTCTGAGGTGGGTGAAATGAGGACCCAGACTGTGGGGGCGATATGCTGACTCTGTAAACCACTTAGAGAGGGCTGAAAGCCCTATGAAGCGGTATATAAGTCTAACTGCTATTGCTATTGCTATAATGTTCCAATATTTGAGGGCTGCTTCAAAGAAGAGGGGGTCAACCTATTTTCTAAAAACCCCGAAGGTAAGAGTGGCTGGGAACAAATCAAGGAAAGAAGCAGCCTAGAACTAAGGAGCAGTTCCTAACAGTGAGAACAATGAACCAATGGAATGGCTTGATTTCAGAAGCTGTGGATGATCCATCATTGGAGGCTTTTAAGAGGAGACTGGGCAGCTACTTGCCTGAAATGGCATAGGGTCTCCTCCTTGTGCAGGGGGCTGGATTAGAAGACCTGGATTAGAAGATTAGAAGTACTTGAGAGACCGCCTGCTGCCAATTACCTCCCAAAGACCCATTAGATCACACAGGGCCGGCCTCCTCCGGGTTCCGTCTACCAGCCAATGCCATCTGGCTACTACCCGGGGGAGGGCCTTCTCTGTGGCAGCTCCGGCCCTTTGGAACGAGCTCCCCGCAGAGATTTGGACCCTCACCTCTCTCCAGGCCTTCCGGAAAGCCGTCAAAACCTGGCTGTGCCGGCAGGCCTGGGGTTGATGAGTTCCCCTCCCCTCTCGACCTGGGTGGCTGTGTGATTCTTGGCTATTTTAACTACTTGTATTGTGTTCTATGTTCCCTTTTCCCCCCTTTGAGTTGTTCGCCGCCCTGAGTCCCTCCCGGAAAAGGGCAGCATATAAATAAAACAAATCTAAATCTAAATCTCCAAGGTCCCTGCCATCTCTGTTACTTTGTTCTGTTATCTGAACCAGGACCAGATAATGTTGATCCTACAGAAAGCAACAATACCCAACAGAACAGCCCACCTAACCACATACAACCTGATGAAAACATATAGTAACCAAGATGGAAGCACCGAAGAAGTCAATGACATGTCTACAAGTAAAAAATAAAATAAAACAACTCAGAGAATTGTAAGTGAACATCCTCAAGCATCTTTGTGTCAAATGCTCCCAACTCTAGATCTGTTGCAGGAAATGAAAAGAGGAAATGAAACTAACGGCTGAAGGTTAAGAAAGAAGGAAGCCTTGGTTACCTTCCTTCCCATTTATCCGTCAATTTAAAGGCAAATTCCCAGTGACAAGGTAAACACTGTGAGAACTCCAGGTGCAACTTTCTGATTGGATTCCCCTGCTCCCAATAATCTTGGCATTCCTGACAGAGCCTTGTGTTCATCCTGATTAGCTGCTGCAGTTAAATATACTCTAATGCACCGATGCACTAAGCAACTCTAATTCGGCAGACAAACTTCCTATCAGTAGGAGATAGGGCTTAGAGCTTAGTGTCGTGAGAAAGAGATCTATATTTTGTCTATAGGAAGCAGAAGTGTCCAGGAGGTTAATATTGCAGTTTGAAAGAGTGCAGCAGATGGTAACAGTGTGTGGCAGTGAACCAGCTGTACTTCCTGCACCAAATTGCCCAGGTGTGACAGAGGTATAGTCTTATCCAGCTGATCTCTCCCTGCAGACATCATTATCAGTTAGCATAGCTGCTAACAATCTCTGGTCACTGCTCACATTATCTGATCTGCTCCTGTCTTAGTTTGCCTGTTGAAAAATGTGTCAACATGCGTCAACAGCTCCGGCTGTTGAAAAAAAAAAAGTATCAAGAACAATGTCGTATAAACTCATTTCCACTCATCCAAGGTGTGATGAGTGAAGTGGCCATACAAATCTTTGCTGTCTGTAAAAAACCAGTGGAGGGACACCAATAGGACATTTTTTCTTCTTCTATTAACAACCCTGTAATCCCCTGCATCGGGCTGAAGTTGGGATGACTAAATAGAGCTTGAGCATTTACTAGCCGGATGCCCTTCCTGACACCTACATGAAGTTCACAGCAAACAATAACTGATTCTATCCAGAGAGAGAATACTACTTAGTATCAAACTCACAGAAATACTACTTAGGATCAAACTCACAGCCTCCTGATCTTGAAAATGAGAGCATCACCCATAGGCCACCACACCCTCCCAAATAGGATGAATACAATATTAAGGAGAGAAGGGAAAGGAGAGGAGGAAGGAAGGAAGGAGAGAAAAGAGAAGAAAGGGGGGTAGGAAGGGAGGGAAGGAGGGAGGGAGGGAGGAAGGAGGGAAGGAAGGAGGGAATGTAGGAGAGAAGGAAGGGGGGAAGGAAGGAGGAAAGGAAGGGGAAAGGAAGGAGAGAAGGAGAAAAGAAAGGAGGAAGGAAGGAAGGAGGGAAGGAAAGGAGAGAAGGAGGGAAGGGGAAGGAGGGAGGGAAGGAAGGGGAGTAGGAGAGAAGAAACAAGGGAAGGAAAGAGGGAGGGAGAAGAAGTAGGACCGTTGTAAGATAAGATGGATCTATGGGATGTTAAAAAAGCAATCTTCAAGTATATTGTCAACAGTAGGGAAAAATTGTTATAAATACATATTATTAATAATAGTTATGAGATCATAAAAATAATATATATATTAATATTTTTTAAAATTTATCAGGAATATTCAAGATCTAAGTGTTTATTCTTTGATTTATATTCTGACTCGTAGGTTTAATTATTTTAATTACTTCTGACCAGCCCCACAAAAGCATGAGAAGTAGATTTGTATTTTTTTTTTTTACGGGACTGTTTCAATGGGCAGAAAGTCTGAGACAGCAGCACTAATCCATTTTCTCTGTTTTCCTGTAACTTGGTTGCTGTTTAATGGAGCTAAGTACTTTGAGTGTCCATTAAGCAAGGAAACATCCTAAAAATAGATCAAATGAAACTAACCAACAGATAAACAAAGAAGCCTTCTGGTTTTTACTGCTTCAGAAATATGGATGAGAAGGTCTGGTGGCAAAAGGAAATAAAGACAATCTTTAAATAAGAACAGTGGGATACAACATTCACCCAATATGGGGATGAGGGAGTATTTAACTAAGATTTGATCTCTCTATCAATTGGCTCTTTCTTTACTGATTTTGTGAAATGTCTTAATTTATGAGATGGATACTTGGAATGTAGAAAAAAAATTCTATTGATATTTTTTGTGAAAGATCGAAGCAAATATAATTGACAATCAGGTAGAATTCTTATATGCATGATATTTTCATTCTAAGAACGAGAAACCCAATAATAACCAAGAAACCCAATAATCTATAATCCCAGGCTAGCTTGGGGAAAAAAAGAGTATCTTGTGCTCCGAGGTAATGAAATAGGTGAGCTGAATGGAAATAACTAATCCAGTTGTGTGAGCCACAGGGAAGAATTTTATTTTCCTTTTTCCTCATTGAGAAAATAAACAAGAATATCAGATGTTATTGACTTTAGGCAGAGTGAAGAGGCCTTCCTCTGTATCGTCCCAATTTTAGTATATGTGCTGCTTGAAGTGAGCACGAGGAGGCCTTCCTCAAGAAGATTTTTGAGATGCTACAAAAAACACCTCATTGCAAATTATTTATTTTGTTACTCCTGAACTTCCAGATAACATAATTCTGGACCGGTCTGAAATGGAATATATGGAGAAAACCCACACGCCTAGGTCCCATTTAGGGGAAACAAACCAATGAAGAATTCACCACATGAGCAGCAGTGTGCTGTGCATCTGCCCTGCAAGCCATGTTGTGGCGTCAGTGAAGAAAACGCGAAGTCCAGAAGTCCAGCCTGATTATCTGCAGTGGGGAATCTTTGCACTTCCTGTAGCTTTGCACCAGGGGTGGGTTTCAACCGGTTCGCGGCGGTCCCTGCGAACCGGTTGGTCGGCGAACCCGGAAGTAAGTAACTTCCGGGAACGGCGAAGGGCCCACCCGCACGCCCGTGCACGCTCCTTACCCGGTTTGATTAGTTCTGCGCTTCCACGCATGCGCAGGACGCATACAGCACCTGCACGATCCTCCAGGAGCAGCTGGAGCATCGCACAGATGCTAGTATGCATGCGTGCGTCGTGTGCGTGCACGCGCATGCCGCACGCGTGCGCGAGGACCGCCGGCCCCGTTCCAACCGAACCGGTTGGAACGGGGCGAGAAACCCACCCCTGCTTTGCACATTAGGACATTGCCGCATGTCATCTGAATGTAGCTAATATCAGCATAAGAAGCATGATAGTAGCTGAGTGCTGACCTATATGATCAGAACAATGAGGATGATGGCTTAGGGATTAGAGACAATGAGCTGGTCAGTTGGAAGTTGACGGCTTGGGTTTAAGACCTGAGCTCCGCAGAATGGGGTGAGCTCCCGTTCCTTACCCCAGCTTCTGCACACCTAGCAGTTTGAAAGCATTCAAATGCAAGCAGATAAATAGGTACCACATCAGTGGGAAGGTAACAGCATCCCATGTGTTTTTCTCATACGATCCATGTTGGCCACAGGACCAGAGAGCATCTTTGGACAGTGTTGGCTCCCTCAGACAAGAAATGAAGATGAGCATCATGCCTTAGAGTCAGATATGACTAGACAGGGAAAGCTTATGTTTACCTAATATCCAATGAGTCTAATTGGTTATTTGCATGGAAATAATATCAGATCCCAGCACGATACCTAATAAAGTAGAACCAGGCAAGGCAAATAGGCCTCTTCTTCAGGTGGAAGGGGATTCCATCAGAAGTGGTATTCAGCCGGTTTGTTACTGGTTTGCTTGAATCGGTAGTGGAATCCCCGCCCATCGCCCCGGCTCTATGAGGTCCTATATAGGCGCATTTCACGCTGCACGAATGCGGTTAAACTGTCCGTACACTATGCATAAACTGTGCGTACACTCAGTGCAGAAGGCTGAGCATATGCATGGACACACATGCTCAATTTGCAAATTGTTAGGGAAAGTAAGTTCGTACCACCCCTGGATACCATAAATACGGCCCCTACTCTTTTTCAATTATAGTAAGGTTCTCATGTAAGCTCCAGACTCCATGGAATAGAATGAAAGCTAACTCTTCCATTATTTCTCCAGAAGGACTTAGGTTTTAACAGTCACCCCCCCCCCACCTCCGAATGGAAGGATAGTGAATCTAACTTGACAACTGGTTCCAGCAAGACTAGATTAGGGAGACACTGTCAGCATGAAAACAGATGCAAAGCAATCAAAGGCAACCAACAGCGGACACTGAAGAATGAACCTGCCATCAAAACTTCCCGCTGGATCTCAGAGCAGGACAATTAGCATGCGTTTCCTCAGCCCTTTTTTCAAAATCTCCTTGTTTTCTCTTCGCTTTGCATATTAACCAGAAGGTTCAACGCCAAAGGGACATACATCTCTATTCAATAATCACAAACTGTGCTGCTTCGTTCCAGATTGCTTGTAGAACTTTATAAACACTAACAACAACAACACAACAACAACAACAACAAGACGTATTCAGATGATTATCTAATACAAGCAGCCTGTGGCAGATTAAGACTCACTGGTACCCTCGGCCACTGGCAAATCTTGGAGCTCCTCCTTTGTACAAATCTTCATTGTTTTTGTTATGTTCCCTTTGGGCCTTAAGCACATGCTTAGTCTGCTTAATGGTTAATATGCCACTGCAAGCAAACCTCCAAAAGCCAACTGCTCCTACTGTCTTCTTCCAAATTATCACAGTTGGAAAGTAAACACATTCAACACAACATTGCCACACCTCACAACCCAAAGCATTTATTTATGGAAACTCTAAAGCATTCCGTTACATCCTCAACCCCCCCATTACTTAAACGTCTACGTGGATCTCACCCCATTCCTAAGAGGTCCTTAAAGGGGGCGTGCATAAGCGCACCAGCGTGCCTTCCGTCCCTGTCCTGCCGTCCCCATTTATTAGTACCCATGTGTTCATGTCCATGTTTATACTTAAACCTGTTATTTGTACACGTTTGACAAAATAAATAGATAGATAGATGATAGACAGACAGACAGACAAAATATTTTAATATTCTGAATCCAAAAGGTCCAGTCCTGCTTAGACTGGGTGCATGTTGTGTTTCTTTTAATTTATTGTGTCTTATTGTTTTACACCTTTTTAATATTTCTTATTTCTGTAAGCTGCCCGGAGTCCTCTGGGATTAGGCGGCCTATAAATTCAATAATGGAAATAGAAATGGAAATAGTAAAGTTTCTGTGATTATCACTGATTTCTAGTACCAAATGACTCTAGTTTTTTTTCCAGACATTCATTGGCTGGATATTATTCGAAAGCTGATATTGATTCAGAAAAAAAGGGGGGGAAAAAAACATGTTTAGAAATTCCTGGTTTGTTATCATTATAAATCTGTATTTAACTTTTATAAGCTGAATCAGCTGGACGCATTCCTCCTCCAATTAATTATAATCTTGCTTTGTACACAACTGCTCTACCATATCTTGAAAAGCAACACAGAAACCCAACCCAAACGCCACAAAACTCCCAAAACAGATAAAGGTAAATAAAAAAATAGTTTGGAGTTATAATACAGCTTCCCACATTTTATGCCTGCTGTCCTAAAGCAATGACAATCCCAACCTGAATGAAGCACAAAAAAAAAAAAAAAAAAGGCTGTTCAATTATAAATAAAATAAAATTTTAAAAAAGTTTAATAATAAAATAGTCCATATGACCTAATTATGTCAAAGTATAAGATTTCACCCATAGTTAAAATCTGACTCTATTAAACAGGTTTTTGAGGACTTTTTTCCACAAATGTTTTAGTCAACTTGTTCTACCGTGTTTCCCTGAAATAAGGACAGGGTCTTATTTTCTTTTTGAAACCCCCCCCCCCAAAAAAATAAGGGGCCAGGCGAGTGGAGGCAGGCGAGTGTGGTCACCTCATGTCTGCCTGCTGTGTTGCAATAATTTTTGGGGAGGGCTTATTTCTGGGGAGGGCTTATTTTAGTGCATGTGCTCAAAAGCCCATTGGGCTTATTATCCGGGGAGGTCTTATTTTTAAGGAAAGAGGGTAGGCATCCTGTATTTGGTGCTGTTAACTTCATCACACATTTCTTCCCACAAGATTTCAACAGGCTATTAAACTTGGGTTTCAGTCTAGTGTAGCAATGAGCCTTTGGGGAGAGAAGCATCTGATCTCATAAAGTGATGTGATTTTTTTTCTTCTGGATTTGGTGCAGTAGAGGAAGGAAATTGCATGTTTTTTTTCTTTCCAATACCAGAGAATTACTTTCAAATTTCCTTTTTCGGTACCTCACATTGTTCTGCGTTAGATTTCAAGATAGCCTCCTCTTGGCTTTGAATTTAATGTGTCAAAGGTAACTTGTAGTGTGGCATTCACAAGCCCAATGATTAAAAATCTTAGTTGTCTTACTGATCAAAAGGACACCGGCCTCTTTCCACAACATGGGTGTCAAACTCATATCATCACAGCGGCATCACATGATGTATTGGGACTTTTCCCCCTTTCACTAAACCGGGTGTGAGTGTGGCTAGTGCATGTCGCATTCAGACTGTGAGCCAGGAGTTTGACAGCTCTGTTCTACAATAGCAAAATGTTTTTCTTTCAACAAGACAATAGTTGCCCTATTCAACGCAATAGCTACAGAACCTTGGTGTGCAGTGGTTAGAATGCAGTATTGCAGGCTAATTCTGTTGATTGCCAGCAGTTCAATCCTGACCAGTTCAGCGTTTTATACTCCCTAGGTCAGTAAAATGATGGTTTTGGGGTGCAACATGCTGACTATGTAAACCATTTAGAGAGGGCTGTGAAGCAGTATATAAGTCTAAGTGCTAGTGCTAGTGCTGTTGCAGAAGTCAATAGCTATATCCTTTTATCACAAAAGGTTGTGTGTATTTGTGTGTGTATTTGTTGTTCTATTTGTGTCTTATTGGTTTGGGACTGTAACTAAAATCCATAAAATAAATAGGGAAGAACAGTTTCCATACAGAAAAGCTAGGATCCCAGTAAGCATTCTGACCAAATCCATTCTTAATAAGATACTGCAAAAAGAAAATAGAATTACAAATCTAACCTTAAAGATTCTGGAGGACAGAAAGCGAGGGTATAAAGTCCCTTAAAATGAACAATATACTAAAAGAACTTCATTGTCTGCTTACTTGCTTCTGGGCACAAACTAATATGGTTCTTACTTTTAAAGCTGTAGAGATGCCTTCTTTCAGAAAAAAAGATAAAGGAGGCCATCTCTTGAATAATAAGTGGTCAGAATGTATTGCTAAATGCTGCTATAATGTTGAAGTATCCCATTGCGGCACAGTGATTAGAATGCAGTATTGGGGATAACTCTGCCCACAGCCAGGAATTTGAGCCTGACCAGTTCAAGGTTGTGTTCTGACCGTGGCTTTCCAAGACCATGAAGCAAACTCCTTGTCTTGACAAAAGCCCATTTTGTTAATTTACTGTGAATTCTGCTCATTCACAGCCAGCAAAGTCTTTCAAGGGAGGATTTACAGTCACAGACCTTATCTGGCTTGGAGAGCTGACAGGCCAATATCTGCAAAACTTGTCAAGGAGTCTCAGAGAGTCATGAACCAATGAATCAAATTAATTGTCTCCTGCAAACGGCACTCCCCTTTTGCTCCTCTTTTATTTCCTCTGTATATGTAATCTTGTCGATCACAAAAGTCGGCAGTTCGAATCCCTAGCATTGCATAACAGAGTGAGCTCCCGTTACTTATCCCAGCTTCTGTTAACCCAACAATTCGAAAGCATGTAAAAATGCAAGTAGAAAAAGGAGCTACCTTTGGTGAGAAGGTAATGGCGTTCATGGGCCTTCAGCATTTAGTCATGCCTACGGAGACGCCTTCAGACATAACCACCCACCCACCCCCCCCCCCCATACACACCCATACACACAAACACATTTCTTTATATATAAAGAAATTCGTCAATTAATAGTAACAGCAACTTCAATTCTATTTTCTTTCACATGAGCCACTAACATCTCAACAGAGTTGCAATTACTTGGTGCAATCAGTCTCTAAACCAATAGGTCAATCAACCAACCTGTCAGCGTTCCAAATATCATGCAGAATTAAATCAGAGTCCAAGGCAGAGCTATCCTTAATGTTCCAATTTAATAAAACAGACCTGTTGGCATCATGCTATGGAATCCCGATTCTGAAACTTCCTGGGATTCCACCCAGTTGAAAGTTCATGATCTTCTCCCCATACCCACAAATCCATCACATGGTCCAATCCTCTTCTTCCTCACTGGCATCTCCACCTAGCTGTTTCCAGTCAGGTGCAAAGGTGTGGAGACAAAGAATAACCTTGAGCTTCTAGAAAGGAATTTTTTATTTTGAAAATAACACATTCTACCCCTTGCTACTCCCCCCCTTAATGAGAGTGTGGCAGGCCAAAGATTCTTAAAGGAACTGCAGGCCTGACACAACCAATGTTTCATGTAACAAATAGTTCAAATAAATAATGAGGAAATAGCATAGGTTCCTAGTTACTCTATTTATTTATTTTACTGTCATGATATAACTACTGGTCAGCCGATATGCCTGAAAATCCAGGAAAACATCTGCATTTTATTCACAGTCAAAGAAGAGCCAGAGAGATTTTTAAAAGAATGAATTCACATACTTCCTTTGCAAGGAAGCTGGTTTTTTTTCCCTTCCAGGGCATGAAATTCTAGTTCTGAGCAACTAAGCCACACAATGCAGAAGCAGTTTTTGTGTGTTACAATCTCTTCCCTCAACAGATGGCTGGTTAAACTCACACACTCGGGAAATCAGTATTAGATTTCTACCCAGATCTCAGAAAATAAACTACAACAGCAAAGCCTCAGGAAAAAAAATAATTTTCTCTTTCTTTCTCCCATACCACTGATAAACATTTCATCCATCTCTCTCTCTCTCTCTCTCCTCTCTCTCCTCCTTCCCTCCCTCCCTCCCTCTCTGACTGTCCACTCTCTTCTTCAAAACCTCCAGTGATGAAATACCCACAACTTCTGGAGGCAAGCTGTTCCACTGGACAATTGTTTCACTGTTGGGAAGTTTCTGCTTAATTCCAGGTACCTTCTCTCCTGGATTCATTTCTGTTCAGTATTTCTTGCCCTGTCCTCTGGTGCTTTTGAAAATAAGTTGACCCTCCTCATCTTTGTGGCAGCCCCTCAAATATTGGAACACTGCTACCATGTCACCCCCAGTTTTTATTTCAGTAAACTAGGCATATCCAAATCCTGCAATTGTCCTTCATATATTTTAGTCTCTGGGTCTTTAATCATCTTAGTTGCTCTCTTCTGCACTTTTTCAAAAGTCTTTTTTGTATTGCGGTGACCAATTCTAGATGCTATACTCAAGGTGTGGCCTTACTAAGGTTTTATAAAGCAGCACTAATACTTCACATGACTGATTCTATGCTCTGTTCATATCACCATGGACTGTATACAACTTCCCTCCCTCCCTTTCCCATCACCTCCCTTCCTCCCTCCCTCGCTCCCTCCCTCCCTCCTCCCTCACTTCTTGTTTCTCTTTTCTTTTCTATTCTTTCTTGAGGAGGAATTATCTTTAAGAAATTTCCTTTAAGGACACTGCCTTTCCTTACTAAGTAGAGAAGGAAAAGCAGTACTTCACTCATCCTCACAATAAAGAAGAGGTCTTCTAATTTTAGGTGACAATTTGTGGAAGGAACATACTCTGTTGCACATTTCTCTGGGTATATGAGAAAGAGGGGGGAGAGGGAGGGAGGGAGAGAAAATGTTTCAAATGAGGAAAAAAAACAAGTAAATCTTTTGTTCTCTCCTATGCCTAGTCTAAGAATGAAGGCTGCACAAATCAGGGTCGGATTTAGATGAAAAGAGGCCCTAGGCTATTCCACTTATGAGGCCCTTTCACCTACCATTTTTAAGTTTGTAAATTACATGAGAGAAAATAAAATACATCATTACTGTGATATATATCAATATATCATATATATAGCTGGCCTCCCGACGGAGGGCGGCTCTGCTCTGCGGCAAAGGCAGCGAGGCCAGCGCCTCCCTGCTGTGCTCAGCTCCCCGGCTCGGCCCCCTCACCCTCACCTGCCTGGCCGCTGGTGGGCTCCGCGTCGACAGGGTAGCTACTGGGAGCGGCCGGCCTCTCGCCCGACCGCCGGTGCCGGGAACGTGGGAGGGCTCCCTAACTGTTGCGGCACTGGAACGATCTTAACCAATACTTTTTAATGTTTGTTTATTAGTCATATGCGTAGAATTTCTCCTTATTTTTGGTTCAGTGTTTTAGTGTTCACTGTTTTTAGAATAGTGTAATTTTAATTTTGCTAACAATTGATCTTGAGGCCCTAGGCTGAAGCCTAGTTAGCCTATAGGAAAATCCAGCCCTGGCACAAATACTCATCTGAGATTCAGTCTGAAAGGAAATCCGAAGATTTAATTTGAAGGTAAAGTCAGTTCAGTTCAGTGAATTAAACCAAATGCCTTTGAATCTTTTGATTTGGTTACTTTTGTAGGGTTTTTTCCCCCCAAATCAAGTTCAGTTTGCAAATCAGTTTGAATCATCAGACTAAGCTGAATCTGATTTTCAAAAAAGAAGTGACAACTAAAAGTGACTGTACATGGTTCTCACAGAGACAGTTAAGTTTAATTTCTTGATAGTAGCTAACTTTTCTTCAAAACAAGCATCCTTCCTGGATTAAAATACAAGTTTTCATTTTATCCAATGTCTATTAATATTCTCTCTAAAGTAGAGAGAAGGGTTTAATTTACAGTAGAAAGAGGCACAGGAACATATACTTAACATCTCTCTCTCTCTCTCTCTCCCCCTCCTCTCTCCCTCCCTCCCTCCCCCCCTCTCTCTCTTACCTCAAACTTGTAAAATTTATACGATTTCTGTTGTCATTATTTTCCTATGTCGTGACTGTGGTTTTGAGCATTCTAAAAACATTGTATAGCAACAGATTTTAATGTTAATCTATTTAACATTCTAGTTTACATTTGCTTGGAGTAACCAACAAATAAATGTATTACAACATATGTGTACTTATTGATAAACTAATCCTTTTGAATTCAATGGGACATACTCCAAAGTGAATGGTGTATAGAATATAGTCTTAGATTCTATTGTCAGGACTTCCATTCTGATTCATGCATGGATTTTATCTATTTTTGATCTATTTAATGCTTCCATTCATTTTGATCAGGAGGAATTCTCCTGGATAGTAGAAGTACAATTATCCTAAAATTTGTCATTATAATCCAGAACTTGGCTTACTTCCATAGAAACAGTGGCATCACTGTTGTATAGCAGAACATATTTGAAAGATGTTATATTTTCACTTCTGTTTAAAGGGAAAAAATAAAAAAAAACTTAATGGAAACGGACATAGGAAATATTAAATTGCATTGCAGTGCTCATCTTGTTGAGAAGAAAGAAAGAAAAAAGAAGGAAGGAAGGAAGGATGGAAGGAAGGAAGGAATGAAGGAAGGAAGTAGGGGGGAGAGAGTCAGTTTTATTTGCACATTAAATTTCTTGTAAAATCTAAGTTAGAGATTACTCTGATTTAGCAAAGTGCCCAAATTGATCTAATTGTGGTTAATTCCATCAGCTAACCATGGTTTTAAAAACACAAAACACTTATCTGATTTGAACCCACATATTTTACCAAAGCAACACAAAATGCCTTAAAAACCACAGACAATCTTTAAAAAAATCTGATAAATGAAGGGCCTTTAAGAATTGGTTAAGAGAGCATGCAGAGTTTCTTACTGATTCTAACTAATATCCATATATTGGAAGAAATGATAAGTGAAGAACAGTACTATAAGGATGGTAACTGCTCAGATTTAACAGTGGAAAAATGCATGGATGTTGCTGGGAGAATGGATGGGAATTGCCAAATAAACCTAAAAAAGAGAAGGAAAAAAAATCAGACTCATTAAAATCCTTCCTGTGGTTTAATGAGAGAAAGAAAATTAGATTTTGCAGAAGCTGTTGATACATGATAGTCTTATTACAACATGCAAAATGGATACATGGTGGATCCTTTGACCATGCACGTTCTAATTGAAATCAACCCTCTAAAACATTGCTTTTCATCTTCTCAAGAGGCTTCAGTATTATACAAATATATAGAGATTCGAACACTGATACATACACAAGGATTTAGTTCAGAACCAAATATAGTTTTATCCGACATTATTGCTGCAAATGTGAGTATTATGTTTCATTTTTTCCTGCTACAAAATATTTTATAATGGAACAGGTAAAGGTTCCCCTGCACATGTGTGCTAGTCGTTCCCAACTAGGGGGCGATGCTCATCTCCTTTTTAAAGCTGAAGAGCCAGGGCTGTCCGAAGATGTCTCTGTGGTCATGTGGCCGACATGACTAAACACCGAAGGTGCACGGAATGCTGTTACCTTCCCACCAAAGGTGGTCCCTATTTTTCTACTTGCATTTTTACTTGCTTTCAAACTGCTAGGTTGGCAGAAGCAGGGACAAGTAACGGGAGCTCACTCTGTTACACAGCACTAGGGATTCAAATCGCTGAACTGCTGACCTTCTGATCGACAAGTTCAGCATCTTAGGCCCCTGAGCCACCACGTCCCTTAATGGAAAACAATAGTAATAGATGAACAGGGTAACAGACATTGAAATATACTGATAGGTGAAGAACAAAAAATATATATGTTTGAATCCTATGGATAGACAATTGATATATGTAGCAGATCATTCCATATATGAGTCTTTAGTATTTATCATCAAAAAATTAGGGAAAAAATATATTAAACTCCACAGCTCATTTTACTTCTGTCAAGAGCTAAAGAATGTTATAGATGGCCTGAATTAAATGAATATCCAAGCTGGATATGTCTCGTAATTGTTTGAAAAAATCCTATTAATATTTTTACCCAGTAGGAAACTATTGTTTAATTTAGTAAGCAGGTAGATACTGTATGTTGGTAGGTAGATGATAGATGATTGGTAGATGGATAGGAGAGAGAAGAGAGAGAGAGAGAAGAGAGAGAGAGAGAGAGAGAGAGAGAGAGAGAGAGAGAGAGGAGAGGAGAGAGAGAGAGAGATAAGGTAGGTAGGTAGATAGGCAGGTAGGCAGGTAGGTAGGCAGGCAGGCAGGCAGGCAGACAAATAGATAGTTTAAAATGAATTAAATCAAAGGAAATGGGGAAAAGATTCGAAAAATTGTATCAGAAAAAGCAGCACTAAAACTCATAAGAAAGTAATAACAAAACAAATTTTAATTTGTCCACAGATCCATTGTCACAGATCTGGTATGTTATTATAATTCTAGTATATTGTGTAGTTATTCTTTTTTTTCTATTTCCCGTGGGCAAAAAATCTGCAGTTTCTGATGTCTTGTTAACTATAAATGCCAGGGATAGAGCCAACAAGAACATATGCATCCTTGACACACAATATGCAATCTAATGCCCTGTTGACAATCCTATGGATTTTAGCCCAAAAACATATCTAGAGCCGAGGTGGCGCAGTGGTTAAATGCAGCACTGCAGGCTACTGCTAGATCAGCAGTTCAGCGGTTCAAATCTCACGGCTCAGGGTTGACTCAGCCTTCCATCCTTCCGAGGTGGTAAAATGAGGACCCAGATTGTGGGGGCAATATGCTGACTCTCTGTAAACCGCTTAGAGAGGGCTGAAAGCCCTATGAAGCGGTATATAAGTCTACTGCTATTGCTATTGCTATATCAGCAGTTGAACAAACCACATGATTTCATGCTACAAAGGAGGCAGGATTGCAGAGGTATTATGAAACACATGAAGCTCATAGGGTAGAATGGAGGAAGGAAGAAATGAAGAGAGAGAGGGAAAGAGAAGAGGAAGGAGGAATGGGAGAGAGAGAGAGACATAGAGAATCTTATTTGCCTGAGTTGGTGAGAATCGAACTGCTGGCAGTCAGCAGCATTAGCCTGCAATACTGCATTCTAACCACTGCGCCACCATGGCTCCTCCCTGATCATCCCTGACTTATAGAAATATGGATGCATTTCTGCAGCTCGACCTTCAGATCATCCATTGACTACAAAATTACAAATGCATTTTTGCTGTCAAGTCCATTCTAGGATTTTGGAGGAAATCAAACACAAACACCTGGATGCTGAGCATCCAGGTCTTATTTTCTTGTTCATGCCTAGAAGAAGTGAGAAGCAAACATCCCCAGCTCTACTTTCCAGTAGGAATTCGACAAATCGGAGCCACTGATGAAGCAAGCCTCCTTATAAAACGGCTAATAGCTGTACATAATTCCAGGAGAAATCTATTGTCAGCATGAAAAGCTAATGCTGTGGTTTGCTACCGCTGCTTCCAAATGCGACCGCCATGTCAATCAAGTACTGCAAAATTGTTTTAGAGACATAAAGCATTAATCCTGCCGTGGCACACCACATTATAATCAGCACTGTTGCCATAGATGTCTAGGTTCTTGTGTGGGTTTGACAGAAGCATATTTCCGCATACCTTGGGCAGAGGTGGGTTCCTACCAGTTCGCACCTATTCGGTAGAACCGGTTCGTCAAATCTACCGAACCGGTTAGAAGAGGTTCCACCGTGGACCCGGAAAGCAGGCCACACCTACAGAAGAGGTTCCAAAAAATTTTGAAACCCACCACTGGTCCTTGGATATGATTATTCTACACTATCATGCTCATATTTATAAAACTCAGTGCCTCTGTGAAAGGTAAGGATGACTACTTGCGTTTGTGGTGCAATCAGAACATTGCGTGTGTTGAAGTTGTTTTACGCAAACCAAAGATGCCTTTTAAAAAACAAGTTTGCATCATATTCGATGCATATCGAACCGAGCAATGGTAACCACCTGCACCAAGGAATACACCAGGGCACTTAGGGCAGCGAAAAGATCTCACATAGCCACCTTGGTTGCGTCCGCTGAGTCCCGCCCAGCCGCCCTGTTTAAGATAACCCGCTCCCTATTAAATAAAAGGGAAGCGGGGGAACCCTTGCAGGCAGAGCTGAGGATTATGCCCAATTCTTAGCGGACAAAATTGCTCGGTTTCGGTCGGACTTGGACTCCATCCCCGCAGTTCCAGCCGAGGCACAAGAGGATCAGGTAGGAACATCTCTGGGTTGAGTTTCAGGATGTTACCCCCCGGGGATGTGACAAGGCCATGAGGGCTGTAAGTGCCTCCACCTGCGTACTGGACCCGTGTCCCTCATGGCTGGTTACTAACAGCAGTGAGGTGACACGAGGCTGGATCCAGGCGGTTATGACCGCCTCTCTTCGGGAGGGGAACTTCCCCGCCGCACTGAAAGCGGCGGTGGTGAGACCCCTCCTAAAGAAGCCATCTTTGGATCCAGCTGTTCTTAATAACTATCGCCCAGTCCTCCAACCTTCCCTTCCTTGGGAAGGTTGTTGAGAAGGTGGTGGCCTTTCAGCTCCAACGGTCCTTGGAGGAAGCAAACTATCTCGACCCTTCCAGTCAGGCTTCAGGACCCGGTTACAGCACAGAACCGCTTTGGTCGCATTGACCGATGATCTCTGGAGAGCCAGAGATGGAGGATATTCCTCCATCCTGGTCCCTCCTTGACCTCTCAGCGGCTTTCGATACCATCGACCATGGTATCCTTCTGCGGACGGATGCGGGAGGTGGGAGTGGGAGGCACCGTGTTGCGGTGGTTCTCCTCCTACCTCTCGGACAGGTCGCAGGTCGGTGTTAGTGGGGGGGCAGAGATCGTCCCCTAGGCCCCTAACATATGGGGTGCCTCAGGGCTCGGTCTTATCCCCCCTACTATTCAACATCTACATGAAACCGCTGGGAGAGATCATCCGTAGGCACGGGATCAGATACCATCAATATGCGGACGATACCCAGTTGTATCTGTCCGCCCCGTGCCCAACTCAATGAAGTGGCAGACGTGATGAACGAGGCCTTGAGGCCGTATGGACTGGATGAGGGTTAACAAGCTTGTGCTCACCCAGAAAAGACCGAGTGGCTGTTGTGTTTCCCTCCCAAAGATTCGACAAATATTCCATCACTCAGGCTGGGGGGTCAAATTTATACCCTCAGAGGAGGGTTCGCAACTTGGGAGTCCTCCTGGATCCACAGCTATCGTTTGACCACCACTGACGGCTGTGACTAGGGGGGCATTCGCCCAGGTTCGCCTGGTGCGCCAGTTGCGACCCTACCTGAATCGGGAGGCACTCACAACAGTCACTCGGGCCCTTGTGACCTCTAGGCTGGAATACTGCAATGTGCTCTACATGGGCTGCCTTGAGAGCATCCGGCAACTTCAGCTATACAGAAACGCGGCCGCGCGAGTGATTGTGGGTGCACCTCGGTTCCCCACATAACACCTATCCCATCCGCTGCGCAGCTGCGCTGCTACCTGTCGATCTCCGGATGCGCTTCAAGGTTGCTATTAGTCACCCATAAAGCCCTGCATGGTAGTGGATCTGGTACTTGAGAGACCGCCTCCTGCCAATTACCTCCCTGCGACCATTAGATCTCACAGATTGGGCCTCCTCCGTATTCCATCGCCAGCCAGTGCCGTCTGCACTACAAGGAGGAGGCCTTCTCATAGTAGCCCCGACCGTTTGAACGAAACTCCCCGTGGAGATTCGTACCCTCACCACCGTCCAGGCCTTACGCACAGCCTTAAGAACTGGCTAGCCCGTCAGCCTGGGGACAAGGATAGTTGCCCCTCCCGAATGATGAATGTATGTTGCTTATTACTTTATTATATGGTCTATGTCATTGTTTGTATTTCCCTCCCTGGTTTTATGTGAGCCGCCCTGAGTCCCCTCAGGGAAAAGGGCGGCCTACAAATGTTAATACACATTACAAACATTACAACATATTCTTATGCATGCCAGTGCTGTGTGTGAGGGTAATTTAAGGTGGTTCTGACAAGTCTCCTCGGCATCTTCATATCCGGTCCCATGGGCGGCAAGCCACTCCCAATCCGGTCCATATGTGTGGCAAGCCACTCCCACAAAGGAGGCCACCCCGACAGAGTAGGTTCGAACAATTTTGAAACCCACAACTGCCTTGGGGTGATGGTTGGAAATAAAGCAAATGAAGGAGGGATTGAGGAGACTGTTTGGATGTGTGATGACCTGGGACCTGGCACAAGAACGGTATGAGTCCAATTTATTGGCACCAAATTTGCCCCCAATGTCCCCTTTACTCTCCGGCCTGGAGAAGGCTCTTCCACAACCTGCAGCTACTCCAGTTCAAACGTTGTAAGCAGACTGACTGCAATCAATCACAGCAGGCCACAACTTTCAACGCTATAGGAACTCAGTTTTTCTTCCTGACAAACGCCCCTCCCAAATGCCTCTCCTTTAAACTCCACCTGGATTGACAAGTCCTATTCGGAATTGTTTTTAAATGCTACCCAATACTGCACATTATTGACTGCAAATTGAACAGTAAATTGTGATTGGGTGTCAAGTTCCATTATCTTTCAACAGTCACTCCCTTTCCAGGCCAATATTTTAGCATGTTGTGTGCATCTCTAATAGTTGTGTTACAACTTGATACATCCAACTTTGGTTTTATTGATCTACTCTGGGTGCTGTGGTGACATCAACTTGAATAGGAATCCTAAAAAATGCCTTTTCAAGAAGGCAACAGGACTTTCTTCTTTTTTCTATGAAGACATTTTGCTTCTCCTCCAATAAGCTTCTCCAGCTCTACAGGATAGAGGGGAATGGAAGGATTTATACTCCTCACAGACAGCTAGTCATTTGCATTCTTTTAGAGAGTCATTGAGGCCACTTGGAGGTTTACCTCTGGTGTCACCTGAGTGGTGCAAATGCATGTGGAGCCTTTCTTGGAACTGCTGAAAGGGTTGTGCTATAGACTGCAGATCCCCCTCTGTTGAGAGAGATCTCCTCAATTTTGCCATAGATCCTTCCACTCCCCACCATCCAGTCAGAGCTGAAGAAGCTTCTTGCATGAGGAGCAAAATGTTTTCAAAGAAAAACCAGACACCCAGTAGCCTCTTGAAAAAAGCCCCATTGGGACAACCATGACCTGGATGACTGAGAATCTCCATAGACACTCAAACAGAAACATACAGTTATCATTTTTTGGTGGTCTTGTCTTATTCTCTGCATTATCGCTGGCACAGCAAGTCTTGGATTCAAGCTGTTAGCTTGTTTGCAAATGGATTTGAAGAAGAAATGAGAAGGAGGAAAGTTAGTTTAATGATACATCTCTGTAGCATCTGGTGACTGCGGAATGCTGATCCTAAAGTCATTATGCAGAAGCAAGAATCACTGGAGCGATGAGCTGTGTTTGCAAGTAATGTCTTTAGGACTGGGGAAGGTAATAACGGCAAGGCATTTGGGAGCTGATGTTTGTCCTGGCACCCTGGTAAAATGGTCTGGCGCACAGATAAAATGATTCACATATTGTCAAGCTGCCATTTTAAAAAAAAAAGAGAGTAAAAATAAGAACAATTGTGCTGATAGTCTAATTATGATTCATCAAGAAAAAGATGGTGGCCAAGAGCCAATCTGTGGTTCATTGACCTGGCATGAGGGTCAATCAACAACGCAAGGTTGAATAAAGTGGATTTTTTTTTATCAGAAGCAAAGGGGCTCTCCGTTAGCAAACAAAGGGCCTGAGCAAGCCTGGCATTCTCTTTGTATGACCCAGGATACAGGGAATTCAAACAGCAATATAATCAGAAGTGGTCTTCAGCCAGTTCAGACCAGTTCACCCAAACTAGTAGCAGAAATCATGGGTGGAAACCACGCTCCCGCCCTGGCTCTATCTCGTCCTATTTGGGGACCTTTTTTGAGCAAAGTGCATGCGTGGAAGTCTGGGCACATGCCCACATTTGCGAACCGGTAGGGAAGGTGTTGTGGCCTAGCAGGAGGGGCCCTACGGAGTTGGCTCTGGAGGATGTGGAGGACCCTGGACAGGGTTCAGACTCTGAGCAGGGCACAGAGAGGCTGGTTGGCCACCAGGAGGAGCCTGAGCCTTGGACCAGTGGGGAGGAGTGAAGGAGAGTGATAGCAATAGCAATAGCAGTAGACTTATATACCGCTTCATAGGGCTTTCAGCCCTCTCTAAGCGGTTTACAAGAGAGTCAGCATATTGCCCCCAACAATCTGGGTCCTCATGATCCGGATGCCAGTAGTGAGTTGTTCCTGGATGCCCAGCATCAAGAGCTAATAAGCGTCAGGAACAGTGCGCAAGTACAGGAGGTAATTGCACTCAGCTGTTGGTCATTAGGCTCCTCCCCAGACTATAAAAAGGACTGCTTGTGCACACACCCCTCTTGCAGAAGTCAACGTATTGACTAAAGTTGGAGAACTTGGTAACTAGCTTGGCAGGCTGGATTGCTGCCCAAGGTTTGTCTGAGTTTCTGCCAAGGTCCTTATCTGTTTGTTGCTTGGCTTTCAGCCACCGAGGTTTTGGTTTCTTGCTATAAAGTACATTCCAAGTTAAGCTTGTCTCGGCATTCGTTACTGGATGGAGGAGAGGGTCAGAACAGGAAGGTAAGTGAAAACCACCCCTGATACAATGATTGGTCACAATCATTGGGCTACCAGAAGATGAGGGGGTCAACCTATTTCCAAAGCACCAGGAAGGCAAGACATGAAAGAATGGATGGAAACTAAGCAAGGAGAGAATCCACCTAGAATTAAGAAGAAATCTCATAACATTGAGAACAATTAGCCAGTGGAATGCCTTGTCCTCAGAAGTTGTGAGTGCCCCGTGGCTAAAGGCAGTTAAGAAGAGACTGGACACAGCCACATGTCAAGCAGGAGTCTGGACTAGAAGACCTATAAGGTCCTTTCAAATGTTGTTATTCTATGTTCTACAACTTTCTTATCAATAAAGCATGCGGATAGGTAATACTATTTGGCATGGAATAAGCATGCTGTTTAGGTGTTTGGTGCATATCTGTGCCACCTAGACCCGTTTTTGCCCCACAGCCCAAATGGCAACAAGCTTCTAGGTAGTGTACTAACAGAATCCTCAGCATCTAGCTATGGTTTCTCTGTAGGGTCTGCTTTCAGCGTTCCTTATCAAGCATGGAGACCTTATTCTGATCTAGCTAAGCTTCTGGCTGCTTCCTGTTTTGAGTTTCTATGCAGACAAGACAAAAGCTGACTGAAAGAATTGGGAAGGACTATGTTCTTTTTTTAAATGATGTGCTTTCAAGTTGGGATCCCAAGCCGAGAGAGAGAGAGAGAGGAGACAGCGAGGACAGAGAGACAGAGAGACAGAGAGACAGAGACAGAGAGAGAGAGAGAGAGACAGAGAGAGACAGAGAGAGAGAGAGACAGAGACAGAGACAGATGGACAGAGAGACAGAGAGACAGAGAGACAGAGACAGAGACAGAGACAGAGAGACAGACAAAGAGAGAGAGAGAGAGAGAGACAGAGACAGAGAGACAGAGAGACAGAGAGAGAGACAGACAGACAGACAGAGAGAGAAAGAGAGGAGACACACACAGAGGACAGACAGACAGACAGACAGACAGACAGCTTGGTCTACTACTTGGTGAGGAAAACACTACATTTCTTCTGCTACTGATTTTTGCATGTTGCTAGCATTTGGTTTTAATTATAAGAGGGAAAACAGTAACCAATGACCATCGGACGAACTAAATATTCCATCAACCGTGGAGCCAATATCTACTGGAGTCAATGTGAGACTTTCCATTAATGTCAGCCCCACTTAGGAGACTAAAAATTATGATTTCCAAACCAAACCAAAACAAATATCTCCTTAGAAAGAAACAGGGGGGGAGGCAAACAAATCCAACATTCTAGAAGCTACAGGAAATAAAATAAGCAACACTGGGGCCTGCTCTGAAGGAGGAAAACCTTAGCAATCTTGACACAAGCCGTTAATCTTCAGTACTCACAGCTAATGAGCTGTACTTGAATGTTAATGTTCTGTGCCCAAGCCTAATTGGTATAACTTAGCATAGCTTGGGAGAGAATCCTGTATTTAATGTAATAATGTAGCTGGGACACGTATACAGGAAGCCACATCTGGTTTTTCTGCTGGGACAGGGTTGCCATTCACTTTGGGATCCGTGGTGGTGGAAACACAGACAATGCATTGGCTTGGGAGGAAGTGGGAGCATCAGGCTTGATGAAGCCTCATCAGCCACTACTCCTTGGCCTTGGTTACTCAAGAAAATGATGGTGAAAGAGCCCCCAAGTCTCAAAATCGTAGGCAGAACCTCACAAATATTTTATTTATTCATTTATTTAGTTTGTCACTCATGTACAAGATAACAGGAATAAGGATAAACATGGATAAGAACCCGGGAATAGTACGAATAAATGGGAACAGTAAGACAGGGACGTTTAGGCGCACTTGTGTGCCTTACGCACACCGCTACTGACCTTTTAGGAATGGGGGTGAGGTTCACAGTAGACAGTTTAAGGTTAAAGTTATGGGGTTTGAGGATATAACAACTTATGAATGCTTAAGTTTCCATAAATCAGATAGAGCATTCCAGGGCATTGACCACTCTGTTGCTGAAGTTTATTTTTTTTGCAATCGAGTTTGGTGCGGTTTACCTTGAGTTTGTATCTATTGTTTGCTGGTGGAATTATTGCAGTTGAAGCTGAAATAGTCCTTGGCAGGTAGGACATTGTAACAGATAATTTTGTGTACTACGCTTAGGTCAGAGCATAGATGGCGTAGTTCTAGGTTGTCCAAGCCCAAAATTTAGGGTCTGGGATTTGTTGAGTAGAGGAGTGGATACTCTTCTCATGAAATATCTCTGGACTTGCTCAATTGTGTTAATGTCTGATATACAGTGCGGATTCCAGGCAGATGAGCTGTATTCAAGGATTGGTCTAGAAAAGGTTTTGTATGCCCTAGTTTACAGTACAATATTACCAGAGAAGAAGCTTTGCAAGATTAGGTTGACAACTCTTAATGCCTTTTTGGCAATGTTGTTATAGTCAGCTCTGGCACTTAGATCATTTGATATGAGTACTCCAAGTCCTTGACAGAGTGGGGGTCATCTATGGGGTCATATCCACCTAGCTTGTATTTGGTGTTCTGATTTTTTTTTTTTTGCAATGTGTAAGACAGAGCATTTGTTGGTTGAGATTCGGAGTTGGCGATTGTTTGATCATTCAGACCCAAACTGGGGTACAGTATCACGAGGCTTTCTATCCCTTTGAAATAACTCTTCAAGCTTCTTTTTAAGTAAACTAGCCTCTCACTTCAGTAATCATTGCAAACAGTTAGTTGTTGTTTATAAAGTTGTATTTCATCCCCATAAATTCTCTGTTTATAGCTTCTAAGCCATAAACCCACCTTGACTTATTTGGTCCAGAAATGTAGTTCTTCGACAGCTTTCACTTCCTTCCAAGTGAAGCAACCAAACTTATTGCTGCTCCAGTAAGATTTAATGAGGATGCCTACCACAATGGTTTGAAAAATGCTTCTGTTTCCCACTATATGTAATAGGAGACACGGAGAATCACATCCTTTCCCATATTTTCTCTTAGGTTAGAATAAAATACAGAGTTGGAAGGAACCTTGGAGGTCTTCTAGTTCAACTCTCTGCTCAGGCAGGAAACCCTTCACCACTTCAGAGATATGGTTATGCAATGTCTTCTTAAAAGACATTGATTAATTGTTCTCACTGTCAGGAAATTTCTCCTTAGTTATAGGTTTGCTTCTCTCCTTGAGAACATATACTATACCTGTGCATTTCGTTTTTCTTGCCTAAATGTAGAACCTTACTTTTTCCCCCATTCCCAATTTCATTTTGTTAGAGCACCCAACGTCAGCTGCAAATTTGATGATTCCCCATCAATCCCCTCCTCCAATATCATTGATGAAGATGTTGAGATTTTTGGGTTTGCTCAATTTGCATGAAATGAAATGTTATATAAGTAAACTTTTTCTCAACTGGAGAAAAGAAAGAAAGGAAAAGAAAAGAAAGAAAGAAAGAAAGAAAGGAAAGAAAAAGAAGAAAGAAAGAAAAGAAAGAAAGAAGAAAGAAAGAAAGAAAGAAAAGGAGGAGGAGGAGGAGGAGGAGGAGGAGGAGGAGGAGGAGGAGGAGGAGGAGGAGGAGGAGGAGGAGGGAAAAGAGAAAAAGGAAAAAGAGAAAGATGATTTTTCCCCTCTAGTATATTGGCAAGCTTTAAGATATGGTCATCTCTTCAGTGCAGTGGAGTAAGGGGGGAAAAATAATTTGTATGATGCCATCATGAAGTCATGGTGGTACTTAATGTTTAAAATGGAACCCTGGCCTTGTGATATTTTCCTCCCTGGGGAATGTTTTTTTAAATCGATTCTATGGAGACAAGGACAGAAGAGCTGCCTTTTCCTGGCTCAACAGTCACAATCCAACTCATATTCTTCTTTTTCCCCCAGATCTAAGTTAGTGAACCTTGATTACAGTTGGGGTTTTAAACTGATTTTTGATGGATGGGTCCCATTGTCCGCTATACCAGCTTGTACGGATAATCAATTCTAAAGACAAATTGACAGGGAAGGGAGCTGGGCAAGGCTAGCTGAAAGAAGAAAGAATTGAAAAGGAAGCGATATGGAGATGATTCAAAATGATACAGCAATAGAGTCTAGGAAAGCAATGACTCCAAGGATAAGGTGAGCGCATATGGACACCTTCATGGTAACTATATAAATCAAGGGCTTGATTTAGTCTTGGAAGAGTAAGTGCTCCAAAGCAAACTAAGGATTAGTGTTGTTTTTTTTAAGAGAGGGAAAACAACCTTAAAAGAAAGATCAATTGACCTGTCATAAGTAATTCTTTAGCAGCAGTCAGAGAACACTCTATTGCTGTGGATTAAAAAAAAGTGTTTGCATTTTCATGAAGAGGCAGGCATGTCTAAGTCTGGCATTTCTCATGGCCAAGAATGAGCAGCTCCTCCTTTGAAAAGGTTGGTATTTTTCTAAATGAGTTCCAAACATCCTTAAGTCATGATACCCAAGTCTTAGGGCAGGGATCAACAACCTTAAGAGCCACAAAGATCCTAACTGGAAGCCCACACCAGTTAAGTTTCCCCACCATAGAGTTTCCTCCTAGAGTGGCATCCTTTTTACCTGTCATAACCTCCATTGTCAACTGTGGAGCTGACAGGAAGACCTGCCCCTTGCCATAGAGTGTCCTCCTGGTGCAGCCTGCTTTCCCCTCCTCCAATGACAGGAAGCTCCTCTCAAAATTGTGGTGTTGACTTGCAACAGGGAGCTGCAGCATAGGGATGAAAGAGCCACATGCAGCTCCAGAGCCACAGGTTGCTGACCTGTCGTAGGACCTTCTAAGCAGATTTCTCCCCAGTTTCTACCTATTTGGAACTGTCCTTTCAAACTAACCAGGGGTGGCATTCACTTACTTTCCCTACTGTGGAACGATCTACCTGCAGATATCCGGACCCTTCCCACTCTCTCGGCCTTCCGAAAAGCCACTAAAATCTGGCTGTTCTGGCAGGCCTGGGGCTGTTGACCCCATAAATGAGGTCCAGCCCTATCTAGGTTTGAGTATATGGTGTGTTGTTTTTAAATCTGTCTTCTCTTTTCCCTATATTTTAGTTTTTACTTTATTCTTGTATTTGTAAGCCGCCCGGAGTCCTACAGGATTGGGCGGCATATAAATTTATTAAATTAATTATTACAAATTACTTACTTTCCCTACTGGTTCACAAAGTGAGTGTGTGCGGTCTTCCGTGTATGAATGCAGCCTTCCGTGCATGTGCTTTGATCACGCATGTGCTTGCACGCATGTGTGTAGCTAGAAAACATGCCTAAATAGGACGGCATAGAGCAGGGGCGGCTGTTTAGAGAGGGCTTTAAAGCCCTATAAAGCAGGATATAAGTCTAAGTGATACTGCTATTGCTCTTCCTTTTCCTCCTTCCTTCCTTCCTTCCCTTCCTTCCTTCCTTCCTTCCTTCCTTCCTTCCTTCCTTCCTCTTGAATTTCTAACTTGTTCGTCTAAAGATGACCTTCCAAATTTACTCATAATTTTATTTTAGTTATACTTTTCTTGAAAATCTGTGTGGGTGCCCATCTCCATTGCATTATATGCAAGAATGGAAAAGAGTCGCCAGAAGTAGATTTTCCTTGCCAAGTGGAGAAAAAAAGGTAAATAATTATCTTAAAGAATTCTCTTCATAATTCTCTATTTTTTTTTATATTGCATCTCAGTAGAGGAAATGCAATATACAATGCAACGTAAGAGAATTATGCCTCGTTCATGCAAAATAACAATTTATTTAACCCCAAGGTTATCTTGGTTTTGTGAGCAGTCTGGAAAACACTTGATATATGATAATTAATTGAAGAGTTTATCCTGAATTTGTGATGAGCTGGCACATACAAATTTAAAGAAGCAAGCGTTCCTTTCTCAGTCTCTCTTTTGATATTATTAAGGGACAACAAGCTGTATTTCATTTCAATTATGAAATCTCATTGTTCCACGCCAAAGGTCATTCGGCTGTTATGTCTAATGCAGACCAAACAAGATCCTGTTTTTGTCTTGCTTTCACTGAAGTAAATCAGAATTAATTCCTTTTAATAGAGCCCATGCAAATTGGCAGTGAATAATTTAATTCCTATCGCAGAGGGCACTGACAGCTCTGTAAATGTTTGTGTGGAATGGTTGATTGCCTTGGCAATTATTTTCTCCATGCTAATATTTACTCCAAAGCAGTACAAACTCTTGAAACAGCTTCCCCCCACCCCATGGTAGACTTTGGGGGGGGGGATGCTTGGATGCCACAAGAGCTTTTACTGAGCACTTCCATTCTTCCACAAATTCATAAAGCTCAATGGACCAACTGTCTATCCCTCTCGGCGTAAAAAGAAATATCTGTTGGCAATAGAGACACCACATCAAAGAAAACTACAACACAATGGATTTAAAGGGAGGAATGCTTCAACGGGCTAGAAATGGGAAACAATAATGAATGTCCAAAGACATCGCATCAGAAATTAATAAATCAATACAGACTGATTTAGGGCTCAAGGAGACAAGAGAGATTTGATATGATCCAGCAAGTGACTGAAGTATGCTGGAACAATTCTGAGAAGAAGAAAAAAAACCCAAACCCCACATAATAAAGGACAACTCTACTTGATCTATATGGTACATAAGAAAAAAGTGGGGTGGGGAATGAGATCCTAAAATTGCTGCTGGGAAGGTGGGAGAAGAACCACTATATCAAAACTGAGTAATGTCCCAATTCTCAAGATTCTCAAGAAAAGAACAGTTGAAAGTCTATGGACTCAAAAATGGAAGAAAATAGACCCAATCGGGGTATGTGTGTGTGTGTGTTTGTGTGTGTGTATGTTTCTCATTTAAACTATCTATTTGTTTCTGTCTGTCTGTCTGTCTGTCTGTCTGCCTGCCTGCCTGCCTGCCTGCCTGCCTGCCTATTTATCTATCTATCTATCTATCTATCTATCTATCTATCTATCTATCTATCTATCTATCTATCTATCTATCTATTAATCTATCTATCTATCTATCTATCTATCTATTAATCTATCTATCTATCTATCTATCTATCTATCTATCTATCACATCTCTCTCTCTCTATCTATCTCTCTCCTTCCCCCTCTCCCTTTCTCTCTCTCGATACAATAGATACATAAGAATTATGCAACGGATGGAGACTTATATAGAGATATAAGGTAGATAGAGATAGATTATATATAGATAATGTATTTACAGATGTACATTAGATGTAGATATAGATATGATTCATGTATATATGATATAGACAAATGTAGCTCCTGAGTGAAGAAGTGCAATGTCTGCCAGTTTGAATTGAGGTAGCGGAATATGAGGCAACTGGCAGTTGGAACAGAGTTCTTTTCAGGTGGGTAGGGGGAGTAGAACTCTTCAGCATCAGAGTGTGCCAATAATAATATAAGAAATACTAATGATCTGATGATCATTTCAAAAAAACGCTTTCTTAATGAGCACTTAGAAGCCAAGAGGAACACACGTGCCAAATTTCAAGTTTGTAGGCTTTACAGTTCTGGAGATTTTGTGGTGATGCATGAGTGGTATTTCGCTTTTATATCTATAGACAGACAAATTGACAGAAGACCTTTCAAGGCAGTTGAAGGAATTCTATCTAGAAAGCTGGACTAGAAGCATCAGGATTTAGCTTCAGGTCACCCATAGACATGGAATCCTTTAACCAGCCGGTTATCTTGGGCCAGTCATTCCAGGTCTATAAAGGAATACAGAAATCACATTGAAGAAAATAAGAACTGGCCACTAGGAAATCATCACCTTAGCCCAGAAAGACAGGAGAGGGTGAGGAAGAAATTTGATACTGTTTTACCTTTGCCTTCCTAAGTACAAGAAGGAGGATGGGAGAAAATCAGAGGTGGTATTCAGCAGGTTCTGACCAATTCTGGAAAACTGGTAGCAGAAATTCTGAGTAGTTCGGAGAACCGGTAAATATCACCTCTGACTGGCACCGCCATCTCTGCCTCCCGAGACCCAGCTGATGGGAAGGAAATGGGGATTTTGCAGTATCCTTCCTCTGCCATGCACACCAAGCCAAACCCACAGAACCAGTAGTAAACAATTGAATCCCACCACTGGAGGATTGAAGAAAATGTATTGAGCTTGTAAGATATTATTATTATTATTATTATTATTATTATTATTATTATTATTATTATTATTATTATTATTATTATACAATTGTATCACAGCGGCCAGTTGTTTCGCCGGATTTGGCATTGGTTACTAGTCGGGCCCCACCCAGGGGCCTAGGACGTCGTAACGTATTTTCGTAATATGCGTGCAGATCCAAGCAGTGCGGCTTTTTTGCATTTGACTGATGTTGATTTTGTCAATTTTAACTGTTTTAAATGTAATTCCAGTGCTTTTGGAATAGCACCCAGTGTGCCAATTACCACTGGAATTACCACTGCTGGTTTGTGCCATAGTCGTTGAATTTCGATTTTTAAGTCCTGGTATTTTGCGATTTTTTCATGTTCCTTCTCGGCGACCCTGCTATCACCTGGTATTGCAATATCTATGATTGTAACCTTGTTTTTCTCAACCAGTGTGATGTCTGGTGTATTATGCGCCAGTATTTTGTCGGTTTGTATACGGAAATCCCACAAGATCTTGACCATCTGATTTTCGGTGACTTTTTCAGGCTGATGTTCCCACCAGTTTGTTGCTGTTTTAATATTAAAATTTTTGCACAAATTCCAATGGATCATTTGCGCTACTGAATTGTGCCGCAATTTATAATCACTCTGCGCGACTTTTTTACAGCAGCTGAATATGTGATCAACAGTTTCATCAGCTTCTTTGCAAAGTCTGCATTTGGCATCATCAGAGGATTTTTCGATTTTGGCCTTAATGGCATTTGTGCGGATAGCTTGTTCTTGCGCAGCCAGGATTAGTGACTCTGTTTCTTTCTTTAATGTACCTGTTCTTAACCATAACCAAGTTTGTTCACTGTCCACTTTATCTTTTATTTTTTCCAGAAATTGGCCATGCAGTGCTTTGTTCTGCCAACTCTCCATTCTTGATTTTATCACATCTTTTCTGTATTCTTGTTTCGTCTGTTGGACCTTCAGTAGATTTTTGTTCTTTACTTCGATTAATAGATGTTCTTGGGTGTCTTTTAAATAATCAGCCAGTGCATGTTTTTCTTCTTCAACTGTTTGCTTCACTTGTAATAATCCTCTGCCACCTGATTTTCGGGGCAGATATAGTCTATCAGTATCACCATGTGGATGTAAACTGTAGTGCATTGTCATTAGTTTCCTGGTTTTTCGGTCCAAAAGGTCCAAATCAGCTTGTGTCCAGTTAACTATACCAGCTGTGTATCTTATAACTGGTATTGCCCAGGTATTTATGGCCTTGATTGTATTTCCACCATTCAATTTAGATTTCAAAATTTTCCTAACTCTGTTGGTGTACTCTCGCCTGACAACAGTTTTTACTTCTCCATGCTTGATGTTATCCAACTGCAGAATGCCTAAGTATTTGTAGGCTTCATTTTCTTTGCATTTAATTAATTGGCCATTGGGCATTTCAATTCCCTCACATGCAGTGATTTTGCCCCTTTTTATGGATACAGTGGCGCATTTTTCCATGCCAAACTGCATTGAAATATCGGTGCTGAATACTCGGACTGTGTTTGTCAATGATTGGATTTCTGTTTCTGACTTTCCATAGAGTTTCAAATCATCCATATATAGTAAATTATTATTATTATTATTATTATTATTATTATTATTATTATTATTATTATTGTACAATTGTATCACAGCGGCCAGTTGTTTCGCCGGATTTGGCATTGGTTACTAGTCGGGCCCCACCCAGGGGCCTAGGACGTCGTAACATATTTTCGTAATATGCGTGCAGATCCAAGCAGTGCGGCTTTTTGCATTTGACTGATGGTGATTTTGTCAATTTTTAACTGTTTTAAATGTAATTCCAGTGCTTTTGGAATAGCACCCAGTGTGCCAATTACCACTGGAATTACCACTGCTGGTTTGTGCCATAGTCGTTGAATTTCGATTTTTAAGTCCTGGTATCTTGCGATTTTTTCATGTTCCTTCTCGGCGACCCTGCTATCACCTGGTATTGCGATGTCTATGATTGTGACCTTATTTTTCTCAACCAGTGTGATGTCTGGTGTATTATGCGCCAGTATTTTGTCGGTTTGTATACGGAAATCCCACAAGATCTTGACCATCTGATTTTCTGTGACTTTTTCAGGCTGATGTTCCCACCAGTTTGTTGCGGTTTTAATATTATAATTTTTGCACAAATTCCAATGGATCATTTGTGCTACTGAATTGTGCCGCAATTTATAATCAGTCTGCGCGATTTTTTTACAGCAGCTGAGTATGTGATCAACAGTTTCATCAGCTTCTTTGCAAAGTCTGCATTTGGCATCATCAGAGGATTTTTCGATTTTGGCCTTAATGGCATTTGTGCGGATAGCTTGTTCTTGCGCAGCCAGGATTCTTTCTTTAATGTACCTGTTTTTAACCATAACCAAGTTTGTTCCCTGTCCACTTTATCTTTTATTTTTTCCAGAAATTGACCATGCAGTGCTTTGTTCTGCCAACTCTCCATTCTTGATTTTATCACATCTTTTCTGTATTCTTGTTTTGTCTGTTGGGCCTTCAGTAGATTTTTGCTCTTTACTTCGATTAATAGATGTTCTTGACTTTCTTTTAAATAATCAGCCAGTGCATGTTTTTCTTCTTCAACTGTTTGCTTCACTTGTAATAATCCTCTGCCACCTGATTTTCGGGGCAGATATAGTCTATCAGTATCACCACGTGGATGTAAACTGTAGTGCATTGTCATTAGTTTCCTGGTTTTTCGGTCCAAAAGGTCCAAATCAGTTTGTGTCCAGTTAACTATGCCAGCTGTGTATCTTATAACTGGTATTGCCCAGGTATTTATGGCCTTGATTGTATTTCCACCATTCAATTTAGATTTCAAAATTTTCCTAACTCTGTTGGTGTACTCTCGTCTGACAATAGTTTTTACTTCTCCATGCTTGATGTTATCCAACTGCAGAATGCCTAAGTATTTGTAGGCTTCATTTTCTTTGCATTTAATTAGTTGGCCATTGGGCATTTCAATTCCCTCAGATGCAGTGATTTTGCCCCTTTTTATGGATACAGTGGCGCATTTTTCCATGCCAAACTGCATTGAAATATCGGTGCTGAATACTCGGACTGTATTTGTCAATGATTGGATTTCTATTTCTGACTTTCCATAGAGTTTCAAATCATCCATATATAGTAAATGCGAATTTTTTTCAGCTTTTTTGGCTGTTTGGTAGCCTAATTTCATTTTTTTTAAGATTACTGATAGTGGGATCATTGCGATGATGAAGAGAAGAGGTGAAAGTGAATCACCCTGGAAAATTCCTCGCTTGATATTAACCATTCCGTAGCTCTCATTCCCTACTGCCAACTCAGTTCTCCATTGTTTCATTGCCTTTTCAGTAAAGGATGTAATATTTTTGCTAATGCCAGTTGTTTCTAAGCATTTTATGATCCAACTATGTGGCAGTGAGTCAAATGCCTTTTTGTAATCAATCCAGACCATATTCAAGTTCGTTTTTCTGTTCTTACAATTTTCTAATATCATTTTATCAATTAGAAGCTGATCTTTTGTGCCCCTGCTCCTTCTTTTGTTGCCTTTTTGCTCTACTGGCAAGATGTTGTTTGTTTCCAAATAATCCATCATGTTATCTGCAATAATGCCTGTGAGTAATTTGAAGGTTGTTGGCAAGCATGTTATTGGTCTATAGTTTTCTGGTGTTGTTCCTTTAGTTGGATCTTTCTGAATCAAGTATGTTTTTCCAGTTGTCAACCATTCATCAATTTGGCCCTTTTGTAAAATTTCATTCAGTTGCCTGGCCAATATTGCATGTAAACTGGTCAGATATTTGAGCCAGAAACCATGTAATTGGTCACTTCCAGGTGATGTCCAATTCTTTACCTTTTTAACTCGATTTTTGACCATCTCAGTTGTTATTTCTTAATATATATATATATATATATATATATATATATATATATATATATATATATATATATATATATATATATATTTATTATTATTATTATTATTATTATTATTATTATTATTCTGTATCCAAGAACAATAGAATTCTTGTAGTTCTAATGGTGACTGTTTCTTGACTTGGCTTGCTTTGATAGGTTGATCTTTTCAGCCCAAATTAGGATTAGTTTAGGCTGATAACAAAAACCCCTTAGCGCATCAATAGTTTTATTGTTGCAAGAACACACTGCAGAAACAAAGAGCTTCTGAAAACATATGGACAAATGGTAACAACAGTGTCTCTCTCTGTGTGTGTGTGTGTGTGTGTGTGTGTGTGTGTGTGTGTGTGTCACAAATAAAGAGTTTATACAATAAAACCATGTATCTAACTGTGCATGACTGATTATGGGCTTGAATATCTGGATAGTTTGCTGTGCCTATTTTGTGAAGTCAAACATAAATAAATAAACAAGAAATTGTATTCCAGCAGGACCAGATAAATATTCTAGTATTTGTTACAAAGAAAGAAAGAAAAAAATGAAAAGAAAAATTGTTACTTTTAATAAATATGAGGAAGTACGAGGTACAGACTAAAAAGTGAAGGCATAAAATAGTTCAGGAGAAGGTAATGAATATTGTCTCTGCTTTTTGACATTTGAAAGACCATTAGCCCTCCAGATTATTATAGAATTAGCTGATAAGTATAATTTATTTTCCTTTCAGTAACTGAGAAACAATGTGGCGCCAACAGATTTACATTTAAAGATCTGCTTTGAGGAGAATATAGAAATAATCATTTCAAATAAATTCCTTCCCATGTTCCTTAGATTCAGTATCATAGTCATTGACATTCTAATTATTGGAGAAACTCTATCTGCAATATCGGACTTTGTGCTAGCTTTTTGACTAATAAGTGTGTTATTGAATTCTTTATGGATAAGAAGTTCATTTTGCTATTATTTTCTGCCAAAAAGACATATGTAACGCCATAACCCAGACCAAATAAATTAAGCATGCAATAAACATGTATGGATCATGGAATGAAAACTTTCTTACCACTTTACCTAAAAGCAGTTTAAAAGATTTGTTAATTCAGGGAGGAAAACTTTATAAAACATGTGTGATGTGCATGCACTCCCAAAAAATCTGAACTCCATTGTATTTTTTTTTAAAAAAAAACTACTTAGAGAATAAGGAATTCTCAACCTCATGCAAACTAATGAATTTGCAAATTGTGATTGCATGGAATGAAAACATAATACAGTCCTTTTTGTTGTTGTTTACAGTAGTGGCCAAAAGTGTGGAAACCTTTTGGGAAAAGAGTATTTTTGAGGTTTGATGGCTAATAACACCACTTTTTTTTTGGAGTAGTACCATAACTACTGGTACTATCTCAATGGAAAGATAATTTAATCAACAATGAATGAGAACAATGAATCAAACTAATTGTCCACCAGAGAAAGAGAAAGAGAGAGAGAGAGAGAGAGAGAGAGAGAGGGAGGGAGGGAGGGAGGGAGGGAGGGAGGGATAGATAGATAGATAGATAGATAGATAGATAGATAGATAGATAGATAGATAGATAGATAGATAGATAGATAGATAGATAGATAGATCGATCGATCCCCCTCACTGGTATCAATTTTCCAGAGAAAAATCCTTGTCCATTGTTTATTCAAACACTAGATAAAATTGGGATCTTCTATTTATAAAGCAGATCTTGCTACTGGACATTTATTTGCATGTTGCCTGTGTTTTGTTTTGTTTTAAATCAATTCTCACTTTGTTGCCTGTCTTTGGAATAAAATTCTGAAAACTATGTCCCAGAGTTCTCTGTACTCAAGGTTTCAACCTGGTTATTTAACCATTATAACCACACTGAGTCATACATAAATATTTGTATTTCGCGATTTGTATTTTGCACCACTCAGTCAAAATGACCTTCGTTAATTGTAGACAGAATCACTTAATTAGTACTGTCTCAAGACCAGATACCCTGTTTCTCTGCCATTCAGAGTACACAAATGCTGCTCTTTAAATTTGTTAATATCTGAGTCCCAGGGAGACTAAGTCATACTCACTTACTAGCACATTAAGAATTAATATTTATCCTTCCTGAACTTTTCGGTTTCTTAGCTAAAACTTTAACAAAAGGAGTCCAAATCCCTAAGCACTCCTTGCCTGGGAAGATTAATAATAATTCATTTTGATCCAAGTGAAGTCAGTTGGCTAACTGCGGTTTCCATGGTAATCAGGTGGAAAAGCAGATTTCATCAGGTTTCATTACAATTCTCCTACACTCCTAATTATGACTTGTAGGGCTAACTTTTACATCCCAAAGCTAAGAAGCATACAAAAAAAAAAAAGACCACTTGAAGCAGGAAAGCTTCTGTCAAGAAAAAAATAAACGAAAATAAACAAAACCTATCTTGCAATAAAGCAGGACTCCTGCTTCCTTCCCCCCCCCCTTTTCTTATGCACTGTGGGTATTTTAAATATGAAGTTTGTTTGTCAAAGAATATCAACAGAAGTGGGATTAAATAGATACATACATGCAGCAACACAAAACACAGCATTTCGCTCATGTAGCAATAGCAATAGCAGTTAGACTTATATACCACTTCATAGGGCTTTCAGCCCTCTCTAAGCGGTTTACAGAGTCAGCATATTGCCCCCAACAATCTGGATCCTCATTTTACCCACCTCAGAAGGATGGAAGGCTGAGCAACCCTGAGTTGGTGAGATTTGAACAGCCGAACTGCCAATGTACGCCATCCACACATGCATGTGGCATCACAAAACATGGCAATTTGCTCACGCGCACCGTCCACACTTGGGTATGATGTCAAAAACACAGTGATTGATATAGGACAGGATTGCACCCAGGCGGGTGGGCTGGTCCACCCGCAGATCACCACTACCGTTTCGTCTGAACCGGTACAAACCGGCTGAATACCGCTTCTGGATATCATAGAGAGCTCAGATAGCAATAGCAATAGCAGTTAGACTTATATACCGCTTCATAGGGCTTTCATCCCTCTCTAAGCGGTTTACAGAGTCAGCATATCGCCCCACAGTCTGGGTCCTCATTTCACCCACCTCGGAAGGATGGAAGGCTGAGTCAACCTTGAGCCGGTGAGATTAGAACTGCTGAACTGCAGATAACAGTCAGCTGAAGTGGCCTGCAATACTGCACCCTAACCACTGCGCCACCTCGGCTCTTTTAATAAGATACAATTTCTATAAAACAAACTAAAAGATCGCCTTCTGCATGGCGCTCATAGGATCTATTTTTAAAGCAGGATTTTCATCTTATTCTAAGTTTGAAATGAAACCACTTTCATTTATTCATCCTCCTTTACTTCCAACTTTACAATGCTGAATTAGGGTGACATATTAATCTCACCTCCCCTCCTGATCTTCTCTGTTCTCTCTGATTCATGTCGGGGAGGGGGGGAAATCAATATGATTCGTGAATTGGCAAGCCAACAACTAACTTTCTTTCATTTCAGTTTATGATAATCTAAAAGGCAACTCCAAACTGGCTTTAAGAGTCCTTAAAGAAATCAAAAGAGCCAAAAGTCATTCAACAACAGCAGTAGGAACTGTTTTTTTTTTTTTGTTTGTTTGTTTTTACAAATTTGTATTGTAAACATCTCAAACATTCTCTTTTCGGAAAAACAGAAATCTGAGGAACAGTCAGAGAGATTCATCACCGTCCCCAGCTGGTGCCATAGCAAAGTAGTAACTGGCATATGATGAGCATGCCAAATCAGCACTTAATCCTTATTTTAATGGCAAACTCAAGTGGCGGGCGCTGCCTGTTTAGAATACAAATTATGCTTACAGAAAAGAAAGCAGCTGGAAATAATTATATAAAAGGCATTTTACTGAGACATGCTGTATTTCAAAAAATGGTGCTGAAGTCAGAAGAAGCTGTCCCTCAACTGGCTTCCTTTTCATTCCTAGAGGAGAAACAAAAGTTAAAAGAAAGAAAAAAGATGGTAGCTGAAGCCAAGATTCTTTATGGTAGGATTTCTTTTGAAGTTAGAAAACAAAATGCATAAAAATAAATAATAAGAGATCTGGCTAGTTAATCTCATTATTGTTTTATTTAATTAATAGAGATTTGGGTAGTAAGCCAACCCAGAAGCTAAACCGTTGGGTATTTTTAATCCTATTTTTTTAAGCTGTCCATTTTGTTTTAAGTCATTAACTTCCAATATTGACTCACGGGGTTCATCAAAACCAGTAATGGTCCCTTTTGAAAAATGTGGCCACTGGCACAAAATGATAACAAATGAAATTGAAGTCATTGTCAGATAGATAGATAGATAGATAGATAGATAGATAGATAGATAGATAGATAGATAGATAAATAGATAGCACTGTGTGTGTGTGTGTGTGTGTGTGTGTGTTTTCAAGCATAACTCAGGAACGCCTTGACACAGATGGCTTACTTTCTGGAGAAAAAATACTATGGGGGTAAGACACCCCTAACACCGCTCAGGATGTGTGTTCTGTTAAGATGCAGCCTGTTGTGCCTTTAAATGGCTTCTACTGTACTGCTGTAAAATGGCTTCTACTGTACAGCACAGTGGAGTTGCCATGGTAATGGCTTCACAGTAGTCCACAAGGGGGCTCCCTCTGGTAAGAGGGAAAATCCAACATTAGAAATTACTTTTGGTCCAGACATTTTCCCCCTATAAATAAATACCTGGGCAATGACAATTATCATCTAGTTATCCAATAAAAAACCTTATATGTTTATAGGAAAGAAGGAGAAGTCCTACTGTTTGGCTCCTCAGGAAGTGTAAATTTAGTCCATCGTGACTTTCAACATGAAAATGGATGTAAACATTTCTATTCTATTAAAATTCTACTTGCATGTAGCCCTTGCCATTGATTCTCATTCTTTCAATCCACAACACTGTGGAATTTTGGTGTGGAGAAGACTCCTGAGAAAACCATGGTTAGCCAAGAAAAGGAACACATGCATCCAGAGTTCTCACATGAGGCACAGATGACCAGATTTAAATTATTTTATTTTGGATACATTAGGTAAAGACAAAGCTCCCCTTGAGAAGTCCAGAGTACTGTGGAAGTTAGTAGGAAAGAGGAGGATGACCATTAGTAGGGTGAACAAGTTGAATTATCCGGATAGTACAGAGGTGGGTTCCTACCAGTTCGCACCTATTCGGTAGAACTGGTTCGTCAAATCTACCGAACCGGTTAGAAGAGGTTCCACCAGTGGACCCGGAAAGCAGGCCACACTTACAGAAGAGGTTCCAAAAATTTTTGAAACCCACCACTGGTCCTTGGATATGATTATTCTACACTATCATGCTCATATTTGTAAAACTCAGTGCCTCTGTGAAAGATAAGGATGACTACTGGGTTTGTGGTGCAATCAGAACATTGCGTGTTTTGAAGGTGTTTTAACGCAAACCAAAGATGCCTTTTGAAAAACAAGTTTACATCATATTCTTATGCATGCCAGTGCTGTGTGTGAGGTAATTTAAGGTGGTTCTGACAAGTGTCGTCGGCATCTTCATATCCGGTCACATGGGCCGCAAGCCACTCCCATCCGGTCACATGGGCGGCAAGCCACTCCCACAAAGGAGGCCACACCCACAGAGTAGGTTTGAACAATTTTTGAAACCCACCACTGGGATAGTAGGACATAGTTGGAAGACATGAAAGGCCAGGACGGGGACAAATCATCTTGGAAAAGGACTGTCTATGAGGTCACTAAAAATCAACATCAACTTCATGACACATAGAAGTCTTAGGAAAGATCAAAAGACAAGGGATTAGATTGCAAGAGACTTAGTTCTTTTCAAATTCTTAGAAACCTTTCCTTTGAGTACTATAGAGTACATGAACCAAAGTATTATATTCTGTAAAAACCCATCAAATCATACACAGATTTAGTCTATGGATTTGGTATCATCTTCTTCTACTCACTTATAAATCCTCCAGCAAGATTCATTTGCATGGCTTGTGTACACACATCAAAACTTTCTTTAACCTTTGATATGGTGGCAAAGCCAGGTCTCAAGAATACAATTTATTGATATTGTGGTACCAGGAGACTCCAGAATCGAAGAAAAAGAACTGGAAAAAAAATCACAAAATATTGTGACCTGGCCATCAAAACTACACGATTATGGATGAAACATGTAACAGTGATACCCATTGTCATCGGAGCACTTGATACCATGTCCAAGAATTTTATAAAATACATCAAGAAATTGCAGCTTCCTGCAATAACACCAGCAGAACTTCAAAAACTGTGCTACTCAGAACATCGTACATCTTAAGAAGATACTTGGTTATTACCTGGGAAGCTGGCAGCAACCCCCATCAACCATTAGCATCAGTCAATAATACTCTGATTATCATTGATTTGCCTAATAAATAACCCCAGTTTCAAAAATGACACTCAATAAGTTTCCCAAAAGAGCTATTTATAATGCTGGTTCATTTGGAATCAACATCACCTCTGTCTGACTGCAGCATTAGAAATTCATTTTCCACCCCCAAAGAAAATTAAAAAAACAACAACAGAATAGATAAAAAACTGAAGCCGTGGTGTAATTCATGTTCTCCTGCATATGTAAAGAAGCTCCATGCAGTGATAATTTTTTTTTCTCCAGTAGAAGGGAATCAAAAAAGATCTAGAGGTTAAGAGCTTTATAAATCTCTGTGAATCACCCCCCCCCCGCCAAAAAAACGCCACAAAATAGTTTTGAACGCAAGTAAGATTATCCAGCAGGTTTAAAATAGAGCATTTTAAAACAAAACAAAATAAGCTATCTAGAAAACATTTCCTCTGTGAATAAGCAATTTTGGGGAAGTTCAAAAGAGCATTCCAAGACTCTAGTCATCCCTTACTCTAACACCTGAGAAATATGTTTTCATCTTAGCAACGGTAACAAAAATCAAATGAACTCTCTGGCAATTATATTGAGAGCAAACAATAGGGAATTTAATATATTTGTCTACCCATCTACTAACAGTCAGCAAGTCTGTGCACAACAACCACCCACAACGCATAGACAAAGTATTAAAACAATAAAGCAGCCATCAGTTGAGTAATTAACACAAATCTGACAATATCCTACAGACTGGGAAAGGCCTCTTTGTTTACCTGGCTGACATATTCCTATTCACTGACTTCATTAATAGTAACGGAAGAGGGACTCACAAATAGAGATGTTTATGGGGAATAAAAGTCTGTTAAGAAAAACGAAGGTCTGCAGTTTTTCATGAATTTCTGAGAGGGTGTACATTATTATCGGAGGGGTGTCAGACATGATTTCATGGAGGGCCGCATCAAGGTTGTGTTTGACCTCGGGGGGGGGAGGGGGGCATGGCCAGCTTGATAGCAAGAGCAATAGCAAGAGCAAGAGCAGTTAAACTTATATACCGCTTCATAGGGCTTTCAGCCGTCTCTAAGCGGTTTACAGAGTCAGCATATCGCCCCCACAGTCTGGGTCCTCATTTCACCCACCTCGGAAGGATGGAAAGCTGAGTCAACCTTGAGCCAGTGAGATTAGAACCACTGAACTGCAGATAACAGTCAGCTGAAGTGGCCTGCAGTACTGCACCCTAACCACTGTGCCACCTCGGCTTCTTCGATGTTGGTGCCTGTGATGGACCGAGCGGTCTGCCAGTGAAAATGGGCTCCCGAGCTCCGTTTTTGGTTGCGACAGTCTCCTGCAATCTTTTGCCAGAAAAACAGAGCTCAGGAGGGTCACTTGTGGCCCTCTGGAGTTCCATTTTTGGCTGTGATGGCCTCCTACAACCCTCTGCCAGTGAAAACGGAGCTTGGGAAGGCCCTCATAAGCCCTCCCGAACTCCATTTTCGCTGGCAGAGGCACCACTGGCTGATCCTTTGCTCTTTCCAGAGCAGACCTGGAGGACAGATCTCAGCATACTGTGGGCCGGCCATGACAACCCTGTATTAATGTAAGGCCTCCTCCTATCTCTCCTCCTCCTCCTTTTCCTCCTCCTCCTCCTTTTCCTCCTCCTCCTCCTTTTCCTCCTCCTCCTCCTCCTCCTCCTCCTCCTCCTAATACAACAATACCAAATTATTCCTTCATTTGTGTATATATCACTGACAATATAATCAATTTCCCAAAGGGAGAAATTGAGAAGGTTGTTTTTAAGAGGGAGAAAACAGACCCCACATTTCTTAATAGCCCTCAGCAGATGCCAGCACTTAAGAAATAAAGAGCTGGTTGAGAACTAGAGAGCTCTATTCATAAGCAAATACTCTCACTCGAGGTCCAACCCTCAGCCACAATAGGAATTGCCCAGCACCTTTTCAGTTGCACAAACGTCAACCAAAGCTGGGAGCTCAGACAACCTATAGGGCCAGCTATGACCCCTTCATAACCCCTACATGGCCTTCTGGGAGTCTGATAACAGCCAATAAAATGCATGTTCTTGCACAGGAAGTTCAAGTGCAAATCCCAAGAGAAGGTATTAAAAAAACCCGACTCTCAACTCCATGTGGTTAGCTGCTCCAGAATCATGTGCTTGGTGGTTCTGTTCATCATTAAACCTTCTTTCCAATCAGACTCCGTGTTTCCAGTGTCTTTATCCCAGCTTGGAACTGAAACAGAAGGATATTTCTTCCCACACTGGTTTAAATAAATTTGATAAACAAACAAACAAAAGCAGAAATGCAGACATTCCTTCCCCCCCACCCACACACACATTTTCATCCTACTGTATTGGTTTTGTGGTAGACCTAAGGAGCTTTTAAAATCTGTAGGATTGGAGTACTCTGACGAATGCCATTGAATTTCTCTGCCTAGCTCTTAAACAGCTTATTGATTTAAACTGACCACCGATTCCTGACTCGGCCATCGTAGCCAGCTAATTTATTTCTTTCCTTTCTCTGCTATTTCCAATTGATTGGGAGAGATAAGAAGCTTAAAGAATATTTCAGATAAGACTGTAATTCAGGGATGATCCATACAGGGACAGATGAGCCGAGCTGCATGCATACAGAACACTTTTTTTGAATGGTGGTAGCTGTTGTGTGTAGAATATATATTGCCCAATGTCCATTGGAAATGTGTGCATGCCATAGATATTTAGAAATGAACTATAACTCAGATGGATCAGAAAATTTGGAAAAGATTGGCGTGGGAGGGGAACCAATAGTTTGCTGCACTGGGAAGGAAATTCGATTAGAACTCTGAGATCCATACTGTATTTTATTTTTCTGTTCAAACAGTGAGGATTTTTTTTTTTTAATAAGACATAAAAAGGGCAACATCCAATGAAGTAATATTTATTATTATTCAAATAGTAAAAGCATTTGTTCATTAAAATCTGTCTAGGTAGATTAATATTTCCAGACTTCCTAGAAACAGATGGAGTGGGATAAATTTAACATTCAAGGAAGTCCATTCCACATCCTGAGGACAATGAAGAAGACTTTCCATCTGCAGAGAAGGGCCTGTGGAAGGTGATCATCTTTATGAAGATATAAAACGTAATTACTAGGACTGTATTACTATTCTTCTTCTTATCCTTCTTATTACCTATCTCCTTCCATTTGTGACTACAACCTTGTTGTTTGTATCTTTCTGATTATATTGTTTTATTTAGTTTCCTAGTATGATTTTGATTGATTATTTAGTATCCTATGACTATCACTAAGTGTTGTATCTTATGATTCTGGGTGGATGTATTTTTATGTACACTGAGAGCTTATGTGCTAAATACAAATTCCTTGTGTCCAATCACATTTGGCCAATAAAGAATTCTATTCTGTTCTGTTCTGTTCTGTTCTATTCTATTCTATTCTATTCTATTCTATTCTATTCTATTCTATCCCATCCCATCCCATCCCATCCCATCCTCCATCCTCCATCCTCCATCCTCCATCCTCCATCCTCCATCCTCCATCCTCCATCCTCCATCCTCCATCCTCCATCTTCCATCTTCCATCCTCCATCCCATCCCATCCCATCCAAACCCATCCCATCCAAACCCATCCCATCCAAACCCATCCCATCCTATTCCTATTCCTATTCCTATTCCTATTCCTATTCCTATTCCTATCCTATCCTATCCTATATACAGATATGTTCATAACAAGAAAGTCTATTACATATATTAAATTTCCACCATGTCTTCATTTCCTCAAAGTAAGACTTTAAAATAGGCAATTGGACAAAATATGCACTATGCGGCTTCCAAACAAAATCCATGCTGTTCAAAAAAAAGTAGAAAAAGATATACAATAGAATAAGGGTAACAACAACTCTCTGATACAAATGACCAAACATAGACTATTAAGTAAAGCTGTACGAAATAAAAGGACCATAAGTGTAAAATTAGAATGTATAGAGGGGGAAACAATATTTGTACAGATGCACTGATATAGATATCTGCTGTAAGAAGGAACGTGCAGTTACGGTGTTATTTGTAAGTTTTGTGTATGTTTTTGTCAATGTGTTTAAGTGTTTAAACTAAAAAAAAATAATTAAAAGAAAAGAAAATAACATTACAGCATAACCTGCCCATGTGATTCCATCCTCAAGCAAATAACGGAATTCACTTCCAATGCTCTTTAAAAATCCCACCAAATACAAGAAGGGAACCTGTCAGGGACAAAATTATTGATCAAGGAGGGAAGAAATCTTCTATCTAGATTTATCATTCTAATAGAAAGTCAACCAGATATTGATTGCAAGAAAGCACTTGGGACCTACAAGTGTTGAATAAGGAAGGGTGGGATGCCCTCCGCCCCTCAGTGGCATTTTCCTGCTGGTAGTCAGCTAATTTTTGCCAACTACTACAATTGCTGGACCAGGGGATTAAAGTTTCCTGGGTCTTATTCAACTGCAATAGTCAAAAAGGATGCAGTAAGTTAAATCATGTTTAAGCATATTGTAGAGGTTGCACTACTTCCTTCATATTGTGGAGCATGGGATATTTGTGTAAGGAGTATTATATTTCTCAGAGATTATCTTGGTTGTTCCAGGAACTTGTTGGAGATATGAGCTGTGGCCAATCATAGAATGTTTCAGACATGCTTCATGTTGTGGAACATGGGACATTTGTGAAACAATTTCTATATTTCTCAGAATTGATTTTGGTTGTTCCAGAAATAGTTTTACTAGTTGGAGATAATAGTAAGTAGTAGAGCTACTTATGTAAGTAGGAGAGTGGAGTAGGAGCTGTACCCAACCATAGCAATAGAACTTAGACTTATATACCGCTTCACAGTGCTTTACAGCTCTCTCTGAGCAATTCAGAGTCAGCATATTGCCCCCAACAATCTGGGTCCTCATTTTACCAACCTGGAAGGCTGCGTCAACCTTGAGCCAGTCAGGATCGAACTCCAGGCTGTGGGCAGAGTTAACCTGCAATACTGTATTTTAACCACTGCATCACCATAGCCACCACGCAACCATAGAATGTTTTACATATACTTTATGTTGTGGAACATGGAACATTTGTGAAAGGATTACTATATATCTCAAGAGTTGGTTTTGATTGCTCTGGCTGCAGTTATCCTAGTTGGAGATACAAGGGTACTAGGGTGGTTTATATCTGCTTGTCTGGTTCTCCCGCATAGCAGGGAGATATTTTGACAAAATTCCAGAAGAAGACAACACCAGAACATTTCTTAATGTAACCAATAAATGTAATCTTTAAGCATCCAACTCCTGTTCTGACCTAGGCTTCCCAAGATCATGAAGCCAACTCTTCACCCCGATAAAACCTCTTTTATTTAGGTTAAAGGGAATTTCTCTCCAGCAAAGTCCCGACAAAGTATTTCATGAGATTTCACAACTACAGAACTTTATCAGGCTTGGTGAGATGTGAGGCTGATGTCTTCCAAAATGCCGTAGCAACAATTACTTGGCAAGAAGTCAGGAATAGATCTTCACCCTAATGAATTGAACCAATTGTCTCCTGCAAACTCCCCTCCCCTTTCGTTCCTCTTTATCCCCAATGGGAGGGGCCATTCACCGTCCACCTGTGCCTTTACTCCTCAGTTGGCCCTTGTTACTTAGCTGTTCTCTTCTCCTGGCAGCTCTGCACATGCACACATCGGGAACAGGCTCCAGCTGTTCTTCTGCCCCACTGATATCTAACTCCAAAGGCAACTGATAACTGTTGGACGGCGCTGGCTCCATCTCTGCCTCTGATGAAGAGCCCTCATCAGAGCCTTCCCCAGACTCCAGGACTGGCCCAGGTTCCTCCCCAACCTCCTCACTGTCTGAGTCTGCCACCAGCTCCACTGGCCACTGGTGGGCCACAATTCCAAACAACATTTGGACTCTGATCATCAGGTTGCAGGGATACCCAGTCACAATTTTATAAATGGTTTGGTTTGGTTTAGTTTATTAGATTTATATGCCGCCCTTCTCCCGAGGACTCATATTATACAAAAGTTAAAAAAAAAAATAGAAAATCCCAAACAAACCCAATTAGAATTGACAATAACATTTAAAAAAAAAGATTTGAATTAAAATTAACAATGATCAATAATTTATTTTGTTTTGTTCAGGCCAGGCCAGCTTGCTGGAAAACCCAACTTTTTAGGGCGCGTCAGAAGGACCGGAGGTCGGGGATTATACGAAGCTCCGGGGGCCACTCATTCCAGAGGGAAGGTGCTCCCACAGAGAAGGCTCTCCCCCTGGGGGTCGCTAGCCAACACTGTCTGGCTGACGGCACCCTGAGGAGGCCAACTCTGTGGGATCGCACTGGACGGTGGGAGACTACTGGTGGCAGTAGGTGGTCTCGCAGGTATCCTGGGCCTAAGCCATGGAGTGCTTTAAAGGTCATAATTAGTACCTTGAATCGCACCCGGAAGACAACCGGCAAATGGCAGGTGCCTAACACAGTGACGTGTGGTGAGGGATACCGTTGGTGAGGCAAGAGTGCGGCAGCGGCGAGAAGCAACGTCCCCGCCGCTGTGTCCGACAGGCGTCTCTTGTTTATGATGGACATAAACGCGAGATGCCTGTCGGACACAGCGGCGGGGGTGTTGCTTCTCATCGCTGCCGCACTCTGCCACCTCGCCCCCCGCCTCCTCCGTCTCCGCTGACATTCTTGGGAGCAGGTCAGGTGGCTGGCTGGCTGGGAGGAGAAGAGCGGTGAGTCTTTGTGCCGGCCGGCCAAGCAGGGAGCAGGTCGGGTGGGGGTGAGTGGCTGGTTGGCTGAGAGAAGAGCGGTGAGTCCCTCCCCAGCCAGCCACAAGGGCTCACTGCTCTTCTTCTCCTCCTCCTCCTCGTCCTCCCCGCTCGGTGCTGGGCTGACTGCAGAAGAAATGGCGGCTGGTGAAAGAAAAACCTCTCCAGAATCACCCTTGCACTTGCGCAGTCGCTCAAGTGCAAGACATGATTTGCTGCTCCCAGATCAGGAGGCGGGAGAATTAGTGCCTCTTTTGCATATTAAATCTTTTGCTTTTTAACTCCGCCTTAACTTTTAAAAGGCGAAAAATTCCTTAAGCAAAAGAGGCCCCGAGTTCTCTGGCCTCCTCCTAGTTAACACTGAGAGCAGACACCAAGCCACTGTGACTTGAAATCTGGTAGCAACTATCCTGGCTTTAATTCATTAAAAAAAAAATATTTAAAACTCTTTCCTTTCTCTCAGGAGACTGGGGAGGCTCCGCCTCCCTTGCCTCTAGTGACTGCACGTCCCTGGCCTAACATGACTTAAGTGAGATGTTTTGAAGGCAAATGTAGAATGATGGCATTTAGAAAGGAACATCTGGAATCTGCATTCTCTTTTGCAGATGAAGAATTAATTTGTTGAATTAAATGAGGATTTGGCAATTCCAAAGTATCCAGGTTCCTTCCCATTCCAACAGAGATGATTAGAACAGTTATATGTATTGGAAATATTATGCATTATCTACCCCAGAGGTCTACGAAGAAGTGGTTTTCTTTATGCTTTCCCTTATTCACATAAAATGTTGCCGTATCCAATACATTTCTATTGGATTCTAATGGGTTAGAATAGTTTTTGTGAGCCGTTCCCTAGTGGTTTAGGAGTCAGAGGGGTTAATATGATTTTGTGATTTCAGGCAGACTCCAAAATTTATCCCAGCTTTATTCTCTCCATTTTATTCTCTGGTGTGTTTCCTGAAGGACCATACAGAGCAATGGAGACAGGAACAGGTGATCCTCTCTCCAAGCCTGAGCATAAACCTCTAGTAAATGATCTTTGGTCATTGCTTCTATGGATGCACTGGATAATAAAAGAATGTGATTGGGTCATAAAGACTTAAATATGAAATGAAATGGTTTTGTAGCAAATATTTATGATTTCCAAGTGACTGGAGCAGAGCAGAACAAGACATAATAAAGAACAAGGCTTGAGGCAAAATACAAATTATGGGCAAGTAAGCTTGAAGTTTGGCTCCTTCCTTCCTTCCTTCCTTCCTTCCTTCCTTCCTTCCTTCCTTCCTTCCTTCCTTCCTTCCTTCCTTCCTTCCTTTCCTTCTTTTCCTCCCTCCCTTCTTCCTTTTTATTTTCCATCCTCTTTCCCTATGTATCTTCCTTCCTTCCCTTCTTTTCCTCCCTTTCTCCTTCCTTTTTATTTTCCATCCTCCCTCCCTCACCCAATGTCCCTTCCTTCCTTCCTTCCTTCCTTCCTTCCTTCCTTCCTTCCTTCCTTCCTTCCTTCCTTCCTTCTCTTTCCTTCTTTTCCTCCATCCCTTCTTCCTTTTTAATTTTCCATCCTCCCTCCTTCCTTTTTATTTTCCACCCTCTCTCCCTATGTCTCTTCCTTCCTTCCTTCCTTCCTTCCTTCCTTCCTTCCTTCCTTCCTTCCCTTCTTTCCCTTTCCTTTTCTTCTTTCCTTTTTATCTTGCATCCTCCCTCCCTCCCACTTCCTTCCTTCCTTCCTTCCTTCCTTCCTTCCTTCCTTCGTTCCAAAATAGTTCCCTCAAAGGTTTCCTGCTATATTAGAAACAGTTTTTAAAAAACATCACCCATTGCTTGTTTAAAATAATGACTGATTCCTAATTTCCAATTTGGGTTAAATACATATTGTATATTTGGTGTTAGTTTGGATAAAATGAAATCTCAGTTCATATACAGGGCCGTGTGCCTTCTTTCCTATTGGTGAGGAATATTTTATCTTTCCTTGGACATAACACATTGATGTTGGGTTATTAAAGGAAATCCATATGAAAAAGACAGCATATAAATCCAGTTGGAGCTTTAATCCCGGGAGTGGAGGCTCTAAATCAACATAGCTCCAGGATGGCCCTTTGCATCTGGGCATTGTACAAGTGACCTACACTTCATTTGGTACAGTAGCGGAGCATTTCAGAAAAGCTGCCTACCTGTTGTAGCACACAATTTCAGCTTTGCACAAAACAATGCAAGGCAAATTTAGCCACCTGAAGCAAATCCCCAGGAAAACACCACCATTCACCAAATCTCCTCCAACTGTCTTTTTTTTATTCCACCAAATAACTTAGTTCATCTAACATCTTCTCCTACCCACCTCAAAACAATACATTGGCTCTTCTATTTTTTTGCACTTAATTTTAGATTATGTTCAGCAACATTGCACTTTCTGCAATTTACATACCTAACATCACATGCAAACTCACTCAGAATAGGTATTTATTTGTCTCACTCCAATGGAGAATGAGTATGAATTTGTAACAGAATAACAAAGTTGGAAAGGACATTAGAGGTCTTCTGGGTCAATCCCCTGCTCAAGCAGGAGATCTTCTACCATTTCAAGCACATGATTGTGCAATCTCTTCTTAAAAGCCTCCAATGTTGGAGCACCCACAACTTCTGGAGAGAAGCTGTTCCACAGGTTAATTGTTCACACTGTTAGGGAATTTCTCATTCATTCTAGGTTGGTTCTCTCCTTGATTAGTTTCCAGCCATTGCTTCTCATCCTACCTTCTCAAATTTTCGGAGAATAAGTTGACTCCCCTCTTCTTTGTGGCAGCCCCTTGGATATTGGAACGCTGCTGTCATGTCACCCCATGTCCTTCTTTTCATTAAATTAGACATACCCCGTTCCTGCAACTGTATGTTTAGCCTCAGACCCCCTAATCACCTTTGCTTCTCTTCTCTGCACACTTTCTAAAATCTCAACACCTTTTTTTTTTTATCATGGTGATCAAAACTGGATGCAATATTCCAAGTGTAGTCTTATCTTGGCCTTGCAATATTCATAGTAGGACAGCAAGCCCCACCATCTCTTTCCAATCTTTTCTCTCTCGTGCTTCCTAAATGTGAACATTAGCATTTAGTATTTATTAGTTTGTCAAACATGTACAAAATAGCAGGTATAAACATGAACCAAAGAAATGAATATAGGTAAATGGGGACTGTAGGACAGGGACAGTAGGCACGCTGGTGCACTTATGCATGCCCCCTTTATGGACTTCTTAGGAATGGGGTGAGGCCCACAGAAGACAGTTTAAGGTTGAAGCTGTGAAGGTTAGAGAATGTAACAACTGAGTCAGGTAGAGCATTCCAGGTGTTGACCACTCCGTTGCTGAAGTTGTATTTTCTGCAATTGAGTTTGGAATGGTTTCCTTTGAGTTTGTATCAACTGTTTGCCCATGTGTATTATTGAGGTTGAAGCTGGAGAAGTTGTTGATGTTGTAACAGACAATTTTGTGTACTGTGCTTAGATTGTACTGCAGGCTTAGATTGTACTGCAGTTCCAGATTGTCCAAATTTCGAGCCTGGTGCCATGGAGTATTTTATTGTGAGTAGTGGAGTGAAGTACTCTTCTTACGAAGTACCTCTGGACATACTCTGATATATGATGATGATATGATGTCTGATATATGATATGATGTCTGATATATGATATGATGTCTGATATACAGTGTGGATTCCAGGCAGATGAGCTGTATGCCCTGGTTAGCAATCCAATGTTACCCGAGGAGGAGAAGGAGAAGGAGACGGAGGAGGAGGAGGAGGAGGAGGAGGCGGGGGAGGAGGAGGAGGAGGCGGAGGAGGAGGAGTAGGAGTAGTAGTAGTAGTAGTAGTAGTAGTAGTAGTAGTAGTAGTAGTAGTAGAATAATAAGAAGAAGAAGAAGAATAACAATAAGAAGAAGAAGAAGAAGAAGAAGAGGTCTCATCTCTAGCAAAGCTGCCTTTTCGGATAGCTGCAGTTTCTTCTCCTATTTCCATTTACAGGTCTTTACACTGGATTTTGCTGTCCCATTTTGGGAAGGCAAATGACCCAGAAAGAGCTGAGCTCACAGTTTTCCTTGGCCTTCAATTCTTACATTATCCATTCTGGGGTTGTAGAAAGACATAGTGGCAAAGGATGAAGAAGATCCCATTAAGACACTTCAATTCCACCCCAGGATGAACGAAGGCCTGATGATAAAGTTTAATAAGATTTGAAAGCACAATGTTAACTTCTCCCTGGTGGCCTCTAAACCAGATTTTGAACACCACAGTTTATCACGGAAAATAATGCAAGCTAATTAGTGTCACCAGATATCACTACAGTATTAATTTCTGGGAACATATACTTGCATAAAATAGGAAGCTGAGCATACATAAGAGGCGAAGAACAAAACACAGAAACTAGATTAAAAGCCTACTTAAAAGAACCGTGGACCAGGAAGGCAATTTTCATTCAATATCAGCATGGAAACTGTTGGGACACTAAGATAAATAATTGCAATTATAATGAAACATGAGAACACCTTTTGGTCTTCCCCTTTATTTGATTATATTATGCCTTGCTTCTCATGAGCAACAGATAAAGTGGCAAAACTGTATCTGAACTACATTAACTTCAGACTGTGGGTGAATTCCTATGATGGTGTGTGTGTGTGTGTGTGTGTGTGTGTGTGTTTCCATACAAGAAATTCCCCTCCACGTGGAAGCGGAGATAGCTGAGAAGAGAAAAGATTGATTCTACCCAACAGATAGCTTTTGATGTGCAGGAAACTTCTCCTCTGCTCAACATTAATCATAAAAAGTCCCAACTGTACTTTGGAGTGGAGCACTCTGACTTTGATTCATCGCCACTTCTGTTCAGGAGACTAGGTTCCCCTCTGGTGGAACATCTCTGCCAAGAAAGAACCACTGCTGTGCGACGTGGATTATAATGAACCAATCAATATCCAGAGAAACATTTTTTGGTTGAGGTATAGAACATAGAATAACAGAGTTGGAAGGGACCTTGGAGGTCTTCTAGTCCAACCCCTGCTCAAGCAGGAGACCCTATCCCATTTTGCAAATATGGCTGTCCAATTTCATCTTGAAAGCTTCCAGTGATAATAGAATAGAATAGAATAGTCTGTTTACTCTACTCTACTCTACTCTACTCCACTCCACTCCACTCCACTCCACTCTACTCTACCCTACCCTACCCTACCCTACCCTACCCTACCCTACCCTACTTTACCCTACCTACCCTACCCTACCCTATGCTACCCTACTCTACCCTACCCTACTCTACTCTACCCTATTCTACCTGACTCTCTTCTCTTCTCTTCTATTCTATAGTCTGTTTACTCTACTCTACTCTACTCTACCCTACTCTACTCTACCCTACCCTATCCTACACTACCCTATGCTACCCTACTCTACCCTACCCTACTCTACTCTACTCTACTCTACCCTATTCTACCTGACTCTCTTCCCCTCTCTTCTCTTCTCTTCTCTTCTCTTCTATTCTATTCTATTCTATTCTATTCTATTCTATTCTATCATTTGGGGACTTTATGGCTTGTTGATGATGCCTTTTAGGACTGAAATTTTGGCCAGGCACATTGCCCTTTCATCCACCCATCCACTTTTTGATTTTATTACAATTCATGATCTAAATCCTGAGCAATGATTTTTTTGTTGTTTTTGTTATACTGTATTTGGTCCTCTAATATCATTTCCATAAGGGGAGTGTAACGTATTAGAGGTATCAAGAGTGGTTCCAAATCATGCAGTGAACATCCGTAAGAAAAATGCAACTTGAGGATTTGCCTTCTATTGCATCTTGCATAATGTTTGTTCAACTTCCTAATTTTGTCTAAGATTTTTTGACAACTCGAGTCTCAGCAGCTTTGGTTTTTTTACTCCAACAACACAGTTGCTGTCAAAGCTGTTTCCATCCACAAACCCACTTAAAATTGGAGGATTAGGCCCACAATCCCTCTGCTCCTTACAAATTTTGGTTTTCTGCATCACTGATAGTGCATATAAAACGGGCCAGTTCTTCACAAAATAATATTATGTGAGACACTGACATAATTCTGAAAGATAACTGTATCTCAGAAGAGAATCCTATCATCCTATACCGCTGATATTGATTACAAGGCAGATTGCTTTACAGTCTATTAGAGTCATATAAGTGATCACTTATGGAAGCAAGTGGAATGCTTTTCCTTACTGGATCACAGCAAGTTTGGCAGCTATAACAATCAATCAATAATGATGGAAGAAGAGCTTAATTCAGTTGTGCCCCCTCAATCGAAACACCAAAGTCCTTCTCTAATCCATAGCATGTGAGAGAGACACTTACAACAATTTCAAGGAAGAGCTTACCAAGCTGTAATGCTATTCAGCAAAACCAATTTCATACCCTTCTAAGGAGCTTTAAAAGCAAAGTAAGTTTGCAGGTGCAGAATGTCAAGATAGACAGCTTACTAACATATTGCAGAGAGCAGAAATAGGTAGGTAGGTAGGTAGGTAGGTAGGTAGGTAGGTAGATAGATAGATAGATAGATAGATAGATAGATAGATAGATAGATAGATAGATAGATAGATAGATAGATAGAAGGGTAAGTAGGTAGGTAGATAGGTAGGCAGGCAGGCAGGCAGGCAGATGATAGATAGATAGATAGATAGATAGATAGATAGATAGATAGATAGATAGATAGATAGATAGATGGCAGGCAGGCAGGCAGGCAGGCAGATGATAGATAGATAGATAGATAGATAGATAGATAGATAGATAGATAGATAGATAGATAGATAGATAGCAGGCAGGCAGGCAGGCAGGCAGGCAGATGATAAATAGATAGATAGATAGATAGATAGATAGATAGATAGATAGATAGATAGATAGATGATAGATAGATAGATAGATAGATAGATAGATAGATAGATAGATAGATAGATAGATAGATAGATAGATATGGATGAAAGATAATGTGGACAAACATAATGGAGAAAAAAACCCAACCTTGACGATTCATTTGATATTCTTACTGCAAATTGCAGTAAAATTGAAAACTGATGCTTATTTATTTGTTTTCTTGTGAGTTAATGATTAACAATGGACTATTTCCTTAGACATAAAAAATGAAATAAAATATTGTTGTACCAGATAGGGGAGACTGAGAAATTAAGGATTTCACATTTAACATGATAATTCTCTAAATATTTACAGTATGAAACACACACTAATGTAGCCCTTCCTTCCTTCCCGCCCTCCCTCCCTTCCTTCCAACTACAATGTAGAGAAAGTGGAAGGTTGCCACTCAGTTCAATTGTTACAGTGCCTGGTTCTCTATTTTGTCTGTGGTGCATAACATGAAACAGATTTAATCAACAGAATCAGCCCATCTCAAAAGAATTGTGCTGGGTCTCATCCCAAAATTAAATCTACCTGATTTATTATTGAATCCTCCAGATTCCGAATGTCAAAGGGAAGAAGAAAAAAGAAACAAGAAACTTTCAGCAATGGCAATCACAGTCTTTTTGATGCCCCCACACCCTGTCAAATGGTATTCGTGCTGATTCAAGTAACCTTGGGAACCTCTGCATAACCAAACCCTTCCCATTGCAACAACAATTCCTTGCCTGCACAACACCGTCAAACTCACCATGGTAACATCCACCATGGCCATGTCCACTCAGCACTCAGGCAGAGAACCGGTTGTTAATATTTTTCAATCCCACCCCTGCCTCTAATGATGGTAGCTGGGATGAAACTCATTTCTCACATCACAATTCCAAAGACCTTCCTGAATTCCTACTGAGAAGGAAAACAGACATTGTTTCTTGTGTCAGGTTCGCTTCATGCATGCAATTAAGAGAGGGGTGGGGGGTAAAAAAGGGATAGTTTGTATGGGAAATCTATTTGCCACCTATAAAAACTGTCATCCAAGATTCACACAAATACATCTCAGCTCTATGTTAATTAATGGTGGAAGGAGCTGAGTGAGCCTTTAGAAGGAAGCTGTGATGTCTCTTCCCCCTTTTTTAATCTTGGAGAAAAGCAACCAGCCGGCATCTTACCTTGATCTTCACCTGCTTTAAGGGCCGATGTCAGACATAAAGAGTTTTGGAGCATAGCAGCATAATAAACAAGGAACCCCCCTCTGAGCATGTGCTTCAAGGGTGAAGCCTTTCAGCTCTAGAAATAAAATACTTCACAACTTGAGCCATCTGTCTGATGGTGGGAAACGAAAGGCTGCTGTTACTTCCTCCAAAGCAATTAGGCTTTATCAAGATATAACCTGTCCTGCCCAGATGTCATGAGAAACCTTTTTTTTTTGTTCCAAAATAATTCAATACAATGGAACATCTCTTTTTGCCTGTGAGAATGTGACTCTGAGTCCCCCTTTGGGGGAAAAGGGCGGCATACAAATGAAATAAACATTCATTCAAACATTCACTCTGTTGCTGAATTCAGTCGACTGTGACAAAGGAAGAGAAATTCTGTACAATATTATAAGGAGAACACAAGTGGAACAAAGGCTCCTCACTGCCCATTAGACTAACTGAATTCTTGCATCCCAATTTTTAGAAGCGTTCAAGCCTCTGTTTTAATCTGCAGAAGTGGTTTCCTGTCACTGGGTGGGGCTCACAATTGAGATAAAGATAAAACAAATTTACAAGGCCCAACGCTCCTCTTTGTTTTCGTGCAGATATTTCATGACCCAACTAGGTAACTGTCAGAGTTTGTTTCATAAATTCAAATTCAGAATCACGCACATATAATGGATCCAGCAGGATTCATTAACTTCTTTACATACATAAGAATAGATGAATAAATGTACAATACCAACAGGTGGTTCCTCCAAGTAAACACAACACAGGAGAGTGACAGGCAAACACAAGCAATTAGTTTCATATCAGCAGACAAACCCAGACAGACTGCAAGTTTACTTCTCGGAGCAGCAGACTGCTTAAGTTTCTGTTTCAACTCTTTGCGCAGACTTAGATCTGTTTAAGCTCCCACTGGCTGACTTAGTTGTTATGCCTATTCATTGGCTGATCTTGTTCCCATGTCTCTCCCAGTCATGAATATTTTAACAATAACATCAGCAGTGCTAGAAAGGAGTGGGGTCTGCTCTTTGTTTATGTGCAAGTGGTTTTCCTTGATAGTCTTGGTGAGAGTGTTCTTAGTGGTTCTTTGCTTAGGTTGTTGTTTACTGAGTGGGTAGATCCTTGACTGATGGTTTGTTTATTGGTTGATGCTGATTTTTCCTTAGCTGTTGATGGGCAGTCAGGATGTGTTTTGATCTTTTAGCTTTTTGATTTTTTTTCTTTTCAATCATATGTTGATGATGTTTATGTCTACATGCCTGTTGATCGCAGATTTGTTTTAGTACTGGGCTTGCTGCAATTGTCTAATATTTTTAGCTTGATCTAGGATGCTCAATGTCTTTCCATTGAAACTATGGTATACTCTTATCAACGTGTCAAGGACCCCACAGTTCAATTCTGAGCTACCAATATTCCCTTCTATGCAACATTTCTAATCACAGGAACTACATCTCATTTCGGGAATGAAAGCTATTGTAGTAGGTGGGAAGTAAGCTTTCAAGATTTCTGGAAGGCCAGGTTTGACACTTCCTGCTAATTATGGGAGCTTTTGGGCCTCTGTATGCAAAGAGACAGTTCCATCCATCAAGTGATTTTTTTCCCCCAAGGAGCAGACGTTCCCAGTTCAGTGCTCAGATTCCAGAGGAAAACCTCTCTATATTAATAGCCTAGCCTTTCCTGGAATAGAGAAACAGGGAGCAAATAAAGATACACAGAGGGATCCTAGCAATATATCAACTCTTTGTGATGAAAGACATTATGCTATTTTATAGCAGTGTTCAGCTTCCGATTTCAAGAAGAGTTCTTGTAAGCCCTTGCTGAAGCTTATTAGAGGAAGCTAAGACTGTAGGAAGTCCACTTTAGTTCCCTGTTATGCAAAACACTCATGTTTAGTTGTCATTTAAAGAGAGAAAAAGCCCAGTGAAACATCTCAAGCCTCTGTTGAGTTGGGAGCAGGAGAGAGAAATAATTATAATTCATGAGCAAATTATAGTTTCCGACAATGTATATATCAGATAAAAATTAGTTATTCTCCTCTAAGTATAATAAATCAAAAACACATACATTGGCAAGACTCAGCTCTTGCGATGGTTTTAGTAACCATAGCTGTCAGCAAATTAAATATATATGGCAAGTACCACTCACTCATCATGAAATCTGCAGAACCGTAAAATGTACAAACTTGAAATTTAGCACGTATGTTCCTCTTGGCTTCCAGGTGCTCTTTAAGAAAGGATTTTTTTGAAATGACTATCAGATCATTAGTATTTCTTATACAGTAATCAACATGCTTTGATGCTAAGGAGTTCTACTCCCCCTCCCCACTGAAAAGAATTCTGTTCCAACTGCCAGTTGCCTTATATTAACATGCTCTGATGCTAAGGAGTTAGACATTATACTCCCCCTCCCTATCTGAAAAGAACTCTGTTCCAACTGCCAGTTGCCTCACATTCTGTTACCTCAGTTCAAACTGCCAGACATTCCACTCTTTCACTCAGCAGAGGTCTGGAGCTCCTTATAGTATTAAATGTTGGTACCTCACCAAAATATCTACGCCTTCCACCTATGGAACTGCTTCTGGACTCAAGGTGGTGGGAACAATATTCCCTTATGTGTTTCAATTTCCAACCACCACTGAGCCAACAGATTGTGAACTAAATTTCTCCTGCATAGCCCGATCGCATAGTTTCGTCGCGAAGCACGGCTATCCAGCTACTAGTACATAAATAAATAAAGGAGAGGAGAATGGTGATGTCTCTGTGGTTGCACAGATTTGCAGTCCTAACTTATGAGTTCTTCAGTTAAGCAAGGTAGGACAAGGAAGTCACACACACACACACACACACACACACACACACACAATTTTAATACAAACTCAGGTGAGCATTTGTTTTTTAAGTCAGGCATCCTCCATTGGCATCTGAATCCTTAATACATTTCTTTGGCTTGTAAGTATGCTATCCTTGACTGATGGTTCAAGGAAGGAAGGATGGATAATGAAATCAAATGGTTAGTTCCTTCTCTTTGATAGATTCATCCCATCCCATTTTTCATCTAAGAATACAAAGAGCCAAAAAAAAAAAAATCCACAGGGACTTTATTAAAAACAACACCTTCATTTTTTTCTCCATCTAAGCTAATACAAATGGCTACTTTGTAGGTTTCTCTTCTATTTCCAATAGATCAAGCAATAGATCACCTGTCAGAGCAACAATGGAAACTATTTTAATGGCCTTCATTTATAGTCTATTTTCAGTCGAGGTTCAGGCATGGACATGAGGCTGAGTAAGCTTTGTTTCCTCTTTGGTATGACTTTACTTAAGGCCTGGATGGTGCCCCTCTCCTGGTGTTTAGTGATCTATGAGGTTTTTATAACTGTCCGGTTTGGCTCTGCAACCAAACAAGATGGACACAGACTTCAACGGATAATTAGAATTGAAGAAAAAAACAATGGCTACCAACCTGCCTTCCATTGAGGACCTGTACACTGCAGGAGTCAAAAAGAGGGCTGTGAAAGTATCTACAGTCCCCTCACATCCTGGACATGAATTGTTTCAATTTCTACTCTCAAAGGGACGCTATAGGGCACTGCACACCAGAACAACTAGACACAAGGACAGTTTTCCCCCCATCACTCTGCTTAACAACTAATTCCCACAGCACTGTCAAATATCTACTGACTGTATTGCTATTATTATTCTCATCCTTCCTAGTACCTATCTCTTCCCACTTATGACTATATTCACGTTGCTTGTATCTTTACAACTTATATTGCTTTTAATTGTTTCCTAGTATGATTTGATTACTTATTAGCATCCTATGACTATTACTAAGTGTTGTATCTTACGATTCTTGATGTATGTGTGTATGTATGAGAATATATATATATGTTTTCTGAGGTTTTCGCAGGTGTTAGTATGTAGGTCTCTAGTTATTCGGGTTTTCTCCCGCGTAGAATTGGAGATGTCTTGGCGACATTTCAACGAAGTCTCATTTGTCATCTTCAGGCTTCTTCAGGCTTGGTGCTTCCAGGAGCAATGTGAGATCTCGGCTGTTTCTTCCTTTTAACTGCCAGTGGGAGTTTGAACTGATTGGGTGGGAGCTTGACTGTGTCCTGATTGGGTGGAGGTGTGTCCTGATTGGGTGGAGGTGTGTTCTGATTGGTTGGGGGTTTGTGTCTCCAATTCTACGCGGGAGAAAACCCGAATAACTAGAGACCTTATATGTATACACACACACACACACACACACACACACACACACACATACGTACACACACACACACACACACACACTCACACACATACACACACATACACACACATACACACACATATGCACCAAAGACAAATTCCTTGTGTGTCCAATCAGACTTGGGCTATAAAATATAGGATTAATTTGGTTGTTAATTTTAATTTAATTTTACATTTTTATTGTAAATATCAATTGGGTTTTTTGGATACAATATTTAATGTCCCTTTTAATTTTTGTAATATGTGTTTTCTTTTATGTTGTATGCTGCCGTGAGCCCTTGGGAGAAGGGCGGCATATAAATCCAATAAACCTAACCTAAACCTAAAAGAATTCTATTCTATTGTATTCTATTCTATTGTATTCTATTCTATTCTATTCTATTCTATTCTATTCTATTCTAGTCTAGTCTAGTCTATTTTTTATACTATCAACCATTGTATCATGAGGGGTTTTTTTTTGGGGGGGGTGGCAGAATGGAACACACTTTCTTGACTAGATTTGCATTGAATTCTAATTGTGCCCAGTATGGTAGAAGGGATGGGTCTACATAGCACTGACTGTAAGCCAGTCAATGCTATTACTCTTCTTACTTGAGGGTTGCAGTGAGAGCAGGAGGTAGTTCGGGACTGGAGTTGTGCAGTTGGTGGTCCTTTTCAGAGTGCCGTTTTGCCACTTTCTAATTTTGCAGCCTCCTCTCACCAGAGATAAGAACTTGGCATGAACAGCTGACTCTGTTACAGAGAAGATGAACATACACAATGGAAGGTTGATGGAACTGGTTATGGTTACTCTAGTAAAAAGAAGACATGATAGCAATGTTCTACTATAGGAAGGGCTTCCACAAAGAACCTTTTTTTCCAAAGCACTGGAAACGAATCAATGAGAGATCCAACGTAGAACTAAGGAGAAATTTCCTGACAGTGAGAACAATCAACTAGTAGAACAGCTTGCTGTCAGAAGTTATGGATGCGCCATCACTGGAGGCTTTTAAGAAGAGAGTGGATAGCCACGTGTCTGAGATGATATAGGGTCTCCAGTTTGAACAGGGGGTTGCACTAGAAAACCTCCAAGGTCCCTTTCAACTCTGATATCCTATGTTCTAGAGAGCCCAGGACCACAACTCTCTCTCCCATCCACAGCACAACAATCCATTGTTAACCATTTTGCTTGTAATCTTTTTTGATGGTGATAATGTCTGCACAACTAAGACAATTGTAGAATTGGGATGGGGTGGATGGGAATCTATGCCAAGATTTACCATTTCCTTGAAAAATCTGGACAATCCCCATCTTCTTAGACTGTTGTTCAGCCATATTACACTAAATTTCAGATCTTAGAAGGAAAAAAAAACCCATTTCTTATTTTGTCTATGTTCACTTTTCTAACTAGGATGGTTATTCAGAAAAACACCCGGGCTGTACAAATTGCATCTGCAGTAAAACCCTTTAAGATCAAAATGAAAGTGATGATAAAGTGCAAAGTAAAGCTTTTAATCAAATGACTGTTTCAAGAAAATTGATCTAAATGATATTTTAGCCTGAAGTGCAAAAGAGCACTTAAGAACATGTGTATTTCTGGACTTATAACTACTGCACATTATTTTTACATTTTCCTACCTCACATTCAAGAGGTTCAGTGAGATATAGCCCAAGACTGTGAATTAGTGTAGTGCACATATGCTTTACACATATAAAAAGTTCCCCTCAAACATACAGTATGTGCTAGTCATTCCCAACTCTAAGGGGCGGTGCTCATCTCCATTTCAAAGCCGAAAAGCCAGCACTGACCAAAGACGTCTCCCTGGTCATGTGGCCAGCCTGACTAAATGGCAAAGGCGCACAGAACGCTGTTACCTTCCCAGCAAAGGTGGTTCCTATTTTTCTACTTGCATTTTCTACATGCTTTCAAACTGCTAGGTTGGCAGAAGCTGTGAAAAGTAACAGGAGATTACTCTATTATGTGGTGCTAGGAATTTGACCCGTCAAACAGCTGACCTTTCTGATCGACAAGCTCAGCATCTTAGCCACTGAGCCACCATGTCCTTTTCACCCATATACTATCTGTCTGTCTGTCTGTCTGTCTATCTCTGTGTGTATACTATCTATCTGTCTGTCTGTTTGTCTCTGTTCCTATGTCTATGTCTATGTCTATGTCTATGTCTGTCTGTCTGTCTACCTATCTACCTATCTACCTATCTACCTATCTACCTATCTACCTACCTACCTACCTATCTCTATTTATCTATCTATCTTTCTATCTATCTATCTATCTATCTATCTATCTATCTATCTATCTATCTATCTATCTATCTATCTATCTATATCTATATCTATCTATCTCTATATCTGTCTGTCTGTCTGTCTGTCTGTATCTGTATCTGTATCTGTATCTGTATCTGTATCTGTATCTGTATCTGTATCTGTATCTATATCTATCTATCTCTATATCTAATCTATCTATCTATCTATCTATCTATCTATCTATCTATCTATCTATCTATCTATCTATCTATCATCTATCTATCATCTATCTATATATCTCTATCTCTCTATCTGTATATCTATCTATCTATCTATCTATCTATCTATCTCTATCTATCTATCTATCTATCTGTCTGTCTGTCTGTCTGTCTGTCTGTCTGTCTGTATCTGTATATCTATATCTATATCTATATCTATATCTATATCTACATCTACATCTACATCTACATCTACATCTACATCTACATCTATATCTATATCTATATCTATCTATCTATCTATCTCTATATCTAATCTATCTATCTATCTATCTATCTATCTATCTATCTATCTATCTATCTATCTATCTATCATCTATCTCTATCTCTCTATCTATCTGTATCTATATCTATCTATATCTATCTATCTATCTATCTATCTATCTATCTATCTATCTATCTATCTATCTATCTATCTATCATCTATCTCTCTCTCTCTCTATCTATCTATCTATCTATCATCTATCTCTATCTCTCTATCTATTTGTATCTGTATCTATATCTATCTATCTATATCTATCTATTTATCTATTTATCTATTTATCTATTTATCTATTTATCTATCTATCTATCTATCTATCTATCTATCTATCTATCTATCTATCCCTCTATCCCCCATCTATCTATCTATCTATCTATCTATCTATCTATCTATCTATCTATCTATCTATCTATCTATCTATCTATCTATCTATCTATTTCTCTATCTCTCTATCTATCTATGTCTAATACAAATAGATTGAACCATAAACCTAAATATGAGAGGTGAGAAAGGAAGATGGAACGAGGCAGAAGAGGTGAACTGTCCTATGATTTATAAAAATTAATGGCTGGATGCCATTGCCAGGCGGCTGCATTTTCTAATTTCAAGGAACGGCTAAGAGCTTTCGCCGCTGAATGCAATCCTAGCCCAAGCAACTCAGAGGGAAGTTTAATCTCCTGTCCTTTGCAGGAAGAGCCGCACAGCCAAGGGACCTCTTTAAAAGCAGTGACACATTGGTGTCAGGCAAGATGGTTAACAGGGCCACCGTCACCAGTATGTCTATTAGGGAAGGGAATTGCACTGGCCAAAGTAGAGTCAGAGTGCAGGAGGAGAATAGCTGAGGCTGGTGCCTTGCTTCTCAAGCAAAAAACAGAACATTTCCCATGGATGCTGAGCACTGAAAAGAACATTTGACCACAGCACCTCAATCGCCTGACAAATGACGACTTTAGAAAGGATGGTAGGATAACATTTGTGACTCTCATGTTTTTCGGAGTATAAGATGCTCCAAAGTATAAGACACACCTAGATTTTGGAGAGGAAAACAAGGGAAAAATATTTGCCTCTGTCTCTCAGCAATTTGCAACAAACAGTACAGACAATATACACTGTTTGTAGTGTTATATTTCAGACTATACTTGTACAGATGCTGTTAAAATTGATGTGCTTTCTGGGAGTATAGTCATCCTCTGCTATTTAAATGAATAACACTTTTTAAACAATAGCATGGGACCTCTTCAGATCAAGCATTTATTTAAAAAAGCTTCTTCATTTTGTTAAGTTCTCTAGAACAATAATAACACAGTCTTTAAAAAATAAGTCAAATAATTTGAACATTGTATAGGCATTTATAGTTGTTGACTTAGCTCCTTGCAGCAAACAGCCTGATTAGCACAAGAAAAAAAAATCTGCCTCCTAGCAATTTGCCCTGTGGAGCAAACAGCAAGTTTCACTTTCAATTTCTCCTGATCATCAGCTGTTACAGGCTGCAGGGATTGCTATAGCTTATTGCTGCAAAGAGGAAAATTGCTGAGAGGCAAAGGGTTGGGGCTCGTGGGTGGCTGGAGCTATATTCAGTGTATAAGACACACCCAAATTTTCACCCTCTTTTAGGAGGGGGGAAAGGTGCATCTTATACTCCAAAAATATGTAACCCATGGGATGGATATGTGATTTGTTTTCCCCTGGCGAAGTTCTTCTATTTTTCATTTACGAACAATCCATCCTCTGGATTTCATCTCTCTCTCTCTCTCTCTCTCTCTCTCTCTCTCTCTCTCTCCTCTCTCTCTCTCTCTCTCTCTCTCTCTCTCCTTCTCTCTGTCTCTCTCTCTGTCTCTCTCTCTCCGTGTCTCTCTCTCTCTCTATGTCTCTGTCTCTATGTCTCTGTCTCTGTCTCTCTCTCTCTTTGTCTCTCTGTCTCTGTCTCTCTCTTTGTCTCTCTGTCTCTGTCGCTGTCTCTCTCTCTCTGTCTCTGTCTCTCTCTCTGTCTCTCTCTCTCTCTCTGTCTCTCTCTCTCTGTCTCTGTCTCTCTCTCTCCGTGTCTCTCTCTCTCTCTATGTCTCTGTCTCTATGTCTCTGTCTCTGTCTCTCTCTCTCTCTTTGTCTCTCTGTCTCTGTCTCTCTCTTTGTCTCTCTCTCTCTGTCGCTGTCTCTCTCTCTCTCTTTGTCTCTCTGTCTCTGTCTCTCTCTTTGTCTCTCTCTCACTGTCGCTGTCTCTCTCTCTGTCTCTGTCTCTCTCTCTTTGTATCTATCTATCTATCTATCTATCTATCTATCTATCTATCTATCTATCATCTATCTCTTTCTCTCCAAAATGAAATTGCTATTAGGGAAGAACAAGTATCCCCAGAAGTGCCAAGGGACTAAGGCTGATGAATTATCCCAAGAAGTGTCCAGGATAATCCAGAAAGCTATTTTTGTGTTACTGAAAGAAAAGAAAACATGTTATTCTGAAACAGGCCACAGAAACAGGCAACTTTCCAGGACTTTAGACTGCCCTTCACCATAATCACTAATCCTTAGGGATTTGGCAGTCTACAAATGTGATTAATACATAAATATAAATCTCTAAAGATCGCTTGGAGAAAGGAATAGGAACCGTGCTTCTATGACCTCCTACATTTCACGGTTGAGGCCACGATATTTCATCGACACACTCAGGCATCTTAATTTTAGACCCTACTTCAGAGTGACAGTCAACCAGGTAGATATTTCTCAGTGCCCCACAACTGCCTGATACGATCAGATGAAGAAAGACAACTCCAGATGTCTGGGGACATCATCTGGGAAGAATAAATGTGTTGCTTCCACATAAATATTTTAAACAGATTGACAAGCTTTTGGTCATGTTTCTACGGAAAGACCAAAATTGTGTGATTTCTCTTTTAATCTTCCAGGTGTCACACAATACGACTAGACTCAATTTACCTAATTTTAAAGCACATCACTGTTTGCATGTGTTAATATACTTGAATAAAACTACTCTTTTATCTGTTCCTTCCTGGATTCCTGTTCCTCGTTGTGGCCCGTCACTAAAGCTGGCAGCAGATTCAGACAGTGAGGAGGTTGGGGAGGAACATGGGCTGGTCCTGGAGCCTGGGGAAGGCACTGATGGGGGCTCTGTGTCAGAGGCAGAGAGGGGGCCAGGGCGTGTGACAATTATCAGCTGCCTTCAGAGTCAGACATCAGTGAGGCAGATGAACAGCTGGAGCCTGTTCCCAGTGTGTGCATGCACAGAGTTGCCAGATGAAGGGATCAGCTAAAGAGCAGGGGTCAACTTGGGAGTAAGGCCAGATGATGAACGGCCCCTACCAGAGGAAATAAAAGAGGAGCAAAAGGGGAGTGCAGTTTGCAGGAGACACTTACTTCACTTGATTGGTTCGTGACTCTCCGAGACTCCTTGCCAAGTTTTGCAGATATTGACCTGTCAGCTCTCCAAGCCAGATAAGGTCTGTGACTGTAAATCCTCCCTTGAAAGACTTTGCTGGATGTGAATGAGCAGAATTCACAGTAAATTAACGAAATGGGTTTTTGTCAAGACAAGGAGTTTGCTTCATGCTCTTGGGAAGCCTCGGTCAGAACACAACCTTGAACTAGTCAGGCTCAAACTCCTGGCTGTGGGCAGAGTTATCCGACAATACTGCATTCTAATCATTGTGCCGCAATGGGATAATCCTCTGATGATGCCATATGCAGACTTTTCAAAGAAGCTGATGAAACTGTTGATCACAAACTCAGCTGCTGTAAAAAGAAAATTGTGCAGACTGATTATAAATTGCGGCACAATTCAGTAGCACAAATGATCCATTGGAATTTGTGCAAAAATTATAATATTAAAACAGCAACAAACTGGTGGGAACATCAGCCTGAAAAAGTCACCGAAAATCAGATGGTCAAGATCTTGTGGGATTTTTGCATACAAACGGACAAAATACTGGTGCATAATACACCAGACATCACACTGGTTGAGAAAAATAAGGTTACAATCATAGACATTGCAATACCAGGTGATACCAGGGTTGATGAGAAGGAACATGAAAAAAATCGCAAGATACCAGGACTTAAAAATTGAAATTCAACGACTATGGCACAAACCAGCAGTGGTAATTCCAGTGGTAATTGGCACACTGGGTGCTACTCCAAAAGCACTGGAATTACATTTAAAACAGTTAAAAATTGACAAAATCACCATCAGTCAAATGCAAAAAGCCGCACTGCTTGAATCTGCACGCATATTACGAAAATATGTTACAACGTCCTAGGCCCCTGGGTGGGGCCCGACTAGTAACCAATGCCAAATCCGGCGAAACAACTGGCCGCTGTGATACAATTCTGTTGTTGCGAATAATAATGATGATGATGATGATGATGATGATGATGATGATGAAGAAGAAGAAGAAGAAGAAGAAGAAGAAGAAGAAGAAGAAGAAGAAGAAGAAGAAGAAGAAGAAGAAGAAGAAAACTAATCCTAGCAAATCATTAGATGCAGCTGTTATTTTCAGAGGTGAGTAGATGTATGGAACAGGGAATAAAAATTTGGTCTCAGTTATGATTAAAAGTTGATTTGGAATAATACAACAGGACTTTAGAAAAGAAGTTTGGAAATGGGAATAGTCAACAAATTATTAACAGTAGTCCTAAAGTCTGCAAAGGTTGCCAAAAAAATATAATGTAACAAAACCACACAATAACAATCTCCCTTGATACCCGAAGCAGTAAGAAAAGAAGAAAAGATGATGCAGTAATGTTATATGTAGAGGAGACTTTTTTTCCCCTTTGTTTAATTTAGATGCTTTAGCAGTCTCTCAGAATGGATTGGAACATATTTTTTGGGGAAGCTAAATAGAAAATCCAATATTATCAACAAATAATGCCAAAATGGATTTTGATAATGTACAAGAGATCTCAGAGAGAGAATTGTTTTGTATATGTATTCTATTAATACTATTAATATAAGATATTTGTACTTGTCATTTTCTTTGTTGCTTTTAAAGCTACAGGAGCATATTTATTGATCACCAGAGACCGATTCTGTCTAGATTTATTTAGATACGGATACACGCAACATTTGTTAGAGAGAGAAAATCGTGTTTAAATACTTGCTTAACCATTTAAAAAAACCTATCCCGAAACCTCTATTTACCCCTAATCCAATGCCAGGGAAATAAAATCACTGAAGAATTTTATTTATTTATTACATTTATGTACTGTTGCCTATATAGTGGCATCTAATCAAAATGATTTAGACTAACATTATGTACGTATCATAACAGAAATAACAGATCTGAAAAGTACAGAAGATGCACCGGGAAACTGAAATAATATAAAAAGAAATGTGTTTTCCCAACATTCATACTAAAAAGATGGGGATAAAGATGTTTAGAGTATCCTTTGAATGCCACAGCAGAAAAGCATTCCACAGTAAAAGAAGTTTAGTGGGTACTATGAGTGACAATCAAAATTTCCTCTAAAGATATTTTTAAATTCCCTTTTAATCTCAGATATACATGCACACATAAAATAATAATCCAATGGCAGACACCACAGGGAGGGAGGGAGGGAAGGGAGGAATAAATAGAGAGGATGGATGGATGGATGGATGGATGGATGGATGGATGGAAGGAAGGAAGGAAGGAAGGAAGGAAGGAAGGAAGGAAGCAAGGAAGTCTCAAATTTTCTTTTGGGTTGTGATAACCCAATCTGGCATTCAGTTGGTTATAATTTGTGATTTTATTTGCTGTATATATGATGATTGGTTTATAAAACCCCTATAGTTACACCAGGAAATATAAAAATAAAGGTAATAAATTAATAAAAAAAACAAAATGAATAATCTGGTAATCAAGGAGCAATATGTTAGAATCCATGTGAGATTTCTCCCCCAAATCATAATAACATTATGTAGTATGGTGGGGGGAATGGATATCTTGTAGAAGACGAACGACAAGATGGTCCTTTGGAAGCCAATAATTAGTGAGTTCATTGAATTTTGTTCCTAGTCCTATCTTGAAAAAGACAAGGGTTTAATGGGACATTCCTCCCATGTATAAATCCATATCTGTTCTGACCCCCCCCCCTTCTTCGCTCGTTAACAGACGACAGTCAGACAGACTTAAAAGGAAAGAACTTTATCAGTCTTGGCTCATGCTGGCTGCGAGCCCAAAAATAAACATAAATAAAGTCTCTGACAAATAAGGGTTACGCAGCAGAAGGCAGAAACAAAACTCTTACAGTACCAAGTTTTCAAGAAGCAAAATCACTTATCCAAGTGTCTCACAAACTCAAACAGGAACGGAACTGAATTCTCCATAAACGAACGACGAACCATGAACGAATGAATGAACGTTGACTTCTGCAACCAGGGCGTGGCACCATCAGTCCTTTTAGCTCCAGAAGATGACACTAACGAACCCCAGCTGCATTGTTATTCCTGCATCCCGACTCAACTCACAGCAAACTTCTGCTGAGTCACAACACATATCAATACACTTCTGCTTATAAAAAAACAGGTAATGTGCATTCATATTCTTTTAGGACAGAGTGACCTGTTTAACAGGGAAAATATGAATTTCTAATGTGAGTTGTCTCTGTTTCGCCTACGTATAGGAACCAGAATTCAGGGGAAACTGTTCTAGTCAACCAAGTCCAAAAATCAAAGTACATTGCATATCAGCCTAGTAAGTCAGAAGTAGGCTTGGAGTTAAGGAACAAAGAAATAAGGCTGAACAACATCTGCTGTCATTCCATAGCATGGTGAGAGTGGCATTCAGAGTAAATGCTTCTTCTTTTTTTGCTTAACTGGAAGGCCTATCAAACAAAGAAAATGGAATGCTTAATCATAACACCAGTGTGGGCGTTAATAGATATTTCTGCTAAAAAGAACTAAAGGAAGATACAGAGTAAAGTTGATAGAATAAATCTTCTGGTCTTGAAGAATTCCAGCTCCTACAACCTTTTGTAAACATTATCAAACGTAGGAAATGCCTTTTCAGATAAAATACTTGTAATTTTTTTCCCCTAGGGTAAAGAATAGCCAATATAGCCTAAATCATTATTTTTAAAGCCAATAAACTATTGCTGGGTGGCTTTTAAAAAAACATGCTGCCCAATTGAGAGCTGACATTTTCTTAAAAGGCAACTTAAAATATAGATTTTGTTGGCGTACAGATCTTGGCTCATATTAATCTTGACTTTGACATATTTTCTAAACCATGGATTATGGCTTGTTTCTGATTTGTTTTTATGCCCTAGCCCTTTTCTTCAGGAGAAAAAGAGATAAAACAAACAATTGTTTGATCAACTCACTGTTCTTTTGTTTACCTGCAATAATGATGCAGGTAAAAAAAAAACAATATAAACTCTGGTTTAGCATTTATGTACAACAGCAGTAAATATACAGACAACAGTGAATTCTCACACGAATAATAAGGCATTGAGGAATAAGCAGGGGTGGGCTTCAAAAATTTTAGCAAGGGGTTCTCTACCTGGTAGCTGGATGGGTGTGGCTATGGTGGGAGTGGCCTAATCAGTGTCCTGCACCACAGGGGAAGTGTTGTGGCCCAGCAGGTGCCATTGGAGCTGCCACCAGACTCCGACAGCGAGGGGCCCTATGAGTCGGCTCTGAAGGATGTGGAGGACCCTGGACAGGATTCCGCCTCCAAGCAGGGTGCAGAGAGGCTGGTTGGCACCAGGAGACACCTGAGCCTTGGACCAGTGGGGAGGAGACAAGGGAGAGTGAGCCAGATGCCAGTAGTGAGTTGTTCCTGGATGCACGCCATCGAAGAGCTACTAGGCGTCAGGAACAATTATGCAATTACAGGAGGTGATTGCACTCAGCTGGTGGTCATTAGGCTCCTCTCCAGACTATAAAAAGCTACTGGTGCACACGCCCCTCTTTGCAGAAATCAACGCAGGATTGAATGTCAGAGGACATTACTGGGAGCTTGGCAGGCTGGATTGCTGCCAAGCCTTATCTCTGTTTATTGCTGCCTGAGTTTGTCTGAGTTGCTGCCAAGGTCATTATCTGTTTGTTCTGTTTGGCTTTCAGCCACCGAGGTCTTGTCTTGCTATTAAAGTACATTCCAGTTAAGCTTGTCTGGGCATTCATTACTGGATGGAGGAGGGGGTCAGAACATGGGGCTTTTTACCCTCCCCAGGCTCCAGAGGCTTTTTTTGAACCTTTGGGAGGACAAAAATGGCCTCCCAGGCTCCAGAGACGCTCTAGAGGAAATGGGCCCATTTCCGGCCATCCCAAACTTCCGGTAGGCCCATTTTTCACCCTCCTCAAGTTTCCACGCATGCCCTGCACTTACCTGCATCAGAAACGTGTGGGGATTCCTAGGGGAATGGAGGGATGCGGCCAGCCAAGGGTGGGATTTGGGGGTTCTCCAAACTTCACAAAATCTTAGTGAGAGGTTTTCCCGAATCCCCAGCAGACCAACCGTGGTAAGCCAAAAATATTGTGGAATACATCAAAAGCCATTTGTAGAAATGTAGGTTGGCTTGGATTTCTTCTGTTTTATTATCCATTCTTACATTTTTGAGTCTGCCTGTTTATTTGGGTGGTTTGCAAATAAAAAGCCAATATACATTAAAAAAACAAAAGAAAACAACCAACTAAAAGAATAAAACAGCAATTGCAAACAAACTATAACCAAACATGTGTTCTTCTAATCTAACAGATCCAAAGCGATAAATATGAAATATAACACTGACGGTAACAAGCCCAACAAATATATTCCACAAAATAAACCAACACCTTCTTATATAGATTAAAATAGGGACCATATTCTGATCTGTTGATATGGCATAAAAAAGACTTAATTCTAATGTTTGTATTTTCTATCTCCCTTGAAAAATGCCTGTAGGAGTTCAGCTTGCAGTCAAGGTTAGTACCGAAAAGATTGAAGGTGAACACAGCTTCTTTCTCATCTCTCATAGTACAAACAAATTTATATGCAGGTAATATTAAAGAAGATAACCCCCCAAAAGCTGTTTTTCACCTGGCTACAAAATTTAAAATATCTCCTTGTGTACCACACAATATAAGATGCTGCCGTGCAGAAAGGAAAGGTATCTTCCTTGCCTTGGTGGGCCGAGATTGGCCTTCAGCCTCAACATTGCTACATCTATCATTATTCTCTTAAACACCAAAAGTTCCCATTAAAATAAATAAGATGCCTTTAGGTGTGAAAGTCTGAATAATATTACTTAGATAAAATATTGTAGCCTCTAACACCTACACTCCCTCCCTCCTCCGCAGAAATTGATTCATGGTGATTGAAAATGTCCAGTGACACCATGCGGAAGGCGACAAAATAGGATTGTTTAGAAAATGTGTTGATTTGGAACCCGCGATACATATTTCTCTCCCAACTAAATCATGATGGGCGTGATATATTGCTCTCAGAAAAAATGAGAAAACCCGAGAAAATGATCTGGGGTTTGAAATGATCAATTCCAGCGTGAACATTAGCTGGGGGGAAAAACATACCTAACTCTATTCTTTAAATTAGGCAAACCATGGTAATGTATAGAGCAGTGGTGGGGGTTGCAACTGGTATGGTGCAACAGGGCTGGGCCTCCACCACATGCAGGTGTGCAGCACGCACGCAGTGCGCGCATGCATACTTACCGCCCGCGACACTCCAGCTGCTCGGCGGAGCATTGCACAGGTGCCGTACATTCCGTGCGCGGAAGCCCCAATCAGCTCAAATACAGATAAGGAGGAGGGCAGGTGGTCCCTCCAGAGCACTTTATTGGAATGATACCTGGTGCTCCTAGTAGGCACCGGTACGCCCGTACCAGGGTGTACCGGTCGTATCCCACCACTGGTACAGAGGTGATATTCTGCTGGTTCACACCAGTTCAGGTGGAGCAGTAGTGGCAGCAGTGGGAGGCTCCGCCCACCCGGCCAGACATCAACAGAGACGTTCTGCGAATGCACGCTCCCGATTCCAAACTGGTAGCGATGGTAAGAGGATTTTATGCCTGGCTATGTTTAATTAAGCACTGTGCATCAGAGGTGGGTTTCACAAAAGTTTACCACCAGTTTGTTGCGTGCATGCACCCTTGTTTTGTGAGTGTGTGTGCCTTCTGCACATGCACTTTGCTTGGACGTGTGGCTTGCACACATGCACGTGGCTTTGAAAATGTGTCTAAGTAGAAGGGCATAGAGTCGGGGCAGTTGGGCGGGCATGGATCCCCCCACAGGTCGCTTCTACTGGTTCTCCCAAACTGGTCTGAACCGGCTGAATACCACCTCTGCTGTGCATCGAGTAACAGTCAGAAACTAAGGCTGCATCAACTTAAATTGTTATTACTCATCTCTTTCTCCTGTTCTATAAATAAGCCTGTTCTTAGTTTGTGTCAAGACTCTCATCCGTAATGCTCCAAGTGGATTCTTTTCAAATTTTACATTCATTCCAAGGTCATTAAAGTCCTCCCGCTTGAAGCAACATCTAACCTCTGTCCCCAATATGATTTCCTCAGAATGACAATGTGTCTGCTTGCTCCTTGAAGCCTGCCAAGATCCTTGCCCTACTTTATTTATTTATTTTAACAATCCTTTTCATCTTTTCTTTGGATTAATGACATGCAAAGCAAAACAGAATCTATCTAACATCATCTGTATTTCTGGATGCTTTGAACCTAAAGATGATAAAATGATGGGTGTTGGCTCTCAAGTGCCTTGTTTGCTCTTCCTCTTTGCCTTTTTATGGCTGGCTGCATCCTTTATGACAATCTGCTTTGTGACGGCTCATCTACGTACAATTTCAGATGGCCACAGTGGTTACACATTCTAAACAAATTTTGTTAACTTCTCTTGACAGGCGGCCTATGTAATGTAGGTTGTAAGCTCTATGGGAAGGCACTGCTTCATTCTCTGAGTGAATAAACAATACCACAAAGTGTACCACAAGAGTTTTTTCAAGAGGCAACTGGACTTTCTTGTTTTTTCTTTGAAGATGTTTCGCTTCTCATTGTCAAACCTGCAGCCATATTCCTCTTGGATCTTTGGCCTGCCACACTTTCTATTATTCCACTATGCTTTTTCTATTGTGGAAAAATGGGAGGGGGGATTGTACGGAGTTAGATGCTATGTAGCCAAAACAAAATTCCTTCTAGAAAACCAAGGTCATCCTTTGTCTTTGCACCTTTGCACCTGACCAACTGGGACTGGGTGGGTGGAACTGTCAGCATGGCAGTAGGAGATTGGACCATGGGATGGACGTGTGGGTGTGGGGACAAGATCTTGAACTTTCAACTGGGTGGGGAAAACTGGGAAGCTTTCAGATTCGGGGTTTCCCAGATGTGCCAAAGTGGCATTTCTTAATAAATTGGAACTTTGAGCAATACTTTGCCTTGGACTCTGATTTACTTTTGGATGCAATTTGGAACCCTGAACTCATCAAAGAAGCTTCTTCAGATCTCTGTTTGACACCCACCCACCCATTCATCCATCTTACCATCTAAAAACAATCTAAAAGAGGAAATAGTTCAGTAAACGTGAATCACCTTTACATACCTCTCGGTATTTCTGACTCCACGTGTCTTATTTTTCTGTTTATGGTAAAAAGGTGAGATAAAGTTCCTTTAAATGTATCTAACAGGTTTAAACTCGCAAAGAAGGACTAGAAAGCAATATTTATTTTAAGATTGCAAGCTCCTCTTCAAAACGGAAGATGTTCAGGATAACTTTGGAGAGTAATAGACATATCATTTTAACCGTTTCTGAAAACTAAAACTAAACTAACCTAATTTATGGACTTTGCAGAGATTTCTGTCCTTGGGAAAATATTCTCTAGGTTCGGCACACCTTGGTCTTATAGGAGCATGTCTGGGTCATTATCAGTCTCAGAAAAAGAGAGGTCAGATGGAGAAAATTAAAGGCAGGTAGTAGCAGTGAAAGAATAATGAAAGATTCCGTTGCTTCTGAGTTGGAAGCTGGGGATTGGGATGTAAAATCAGAACAAGGGGTGGGATTCTACCAGTTCAGAGTGGTTTGGGTGAACCAATCAGCTGAGAGTGAAGCTGTTTGCCCCAATGATTAGATGGGTCCACCCGCCCGTGCTATTTTCCTACTTTTATCTTCTCAGCTGATTTGCACGGCAGAGCAGGTTGCTGCGTGAATCAGCTGTGTTACTCCTCTGAAAAAAACCGGAAGTGTACATTTCTTCAAACTGTGCACATGCATGCACCACGCATCAGTGCACAAGTCTCACGATCACCAAAGGGGTTGTTAAACCGGGAGGTTCCCACCGCTGATCAGAAGCAAGGCCTTCAAGTGCCTAAGACTACAGAAGTACTGAAGAATCTTCTTGGTTGAGAAACGAGATGCCTTCAAGAAGAAACAAAGAAAGTCCAGTTGCCTTTTGAAAAAGCACCTTTGAGACATCCTTGACCTGGATGACTTAGAATCTCCATAGTCAATACGTCAAAGTCTATAGGGAACAATATTAGCTGCAGGAATCAGCATCCAAACCAGATGTCCACTCACAGAGATTCTGTGTCTGGATTCTAAGTCCAAGCCAGAACAAGGAGGAATCAATTCTATTTAGCAAATCACTACCACAGATGCACAGCTATGTTGTGCCATTTCTTTGCAACAAAGAAGACTTCTTCAAATGTTTATATAGGTAAAGGTAAAGATTCCCCTTGAACATATGTGCTAGTCCAGTGGTTCCCAAACTTGGCAACTTTAAGACTTGTGGACTTCAACTCCCAGAATTCTCTGCTGGCTGGAGAATTCTGGGAGTTGAAGTCCACAAGTCTTAAAGTTGCCAAGTTTGGGAACCACTGTGCTAGTCGTTCCTGACTCCAAATGGTGGTGCCCATCTCCTTTTCAAAGGCAAAGAGCCAGCGTTGCCTGAAGACGTCTCCGTGGTCATGTGGCCTGCATGATAAATGGCGAAGGCTCATGAAACACTGCTACTTTCCCACCAACGGTGGTTCCTATTTTTCTACTTGCATTTTGTACATGCTTTCGAACTGCTAGGTTGGCAGAAGTTGGGACAAGTAACAGGAGCTCACTTTGTTATGTGGCGCTAGGGATTCAAACCATACTGAACTGCCGACCTTGAGAAATACAGAAAATATTTTTTTCAGAATGCTGGAAGCTTCGTAGGGGGAAAATCTTCAATCGTTAAATTTTCCTTCGCCCAGGACTGAAAACCAACCCAAAGAGGTGCAACATTTGCTTCTCAAATTTCATGTGCTTCTTTCCTTCTTGGCGTGACTCCCATGTTTTATTCCAGGGAAAACTCCTCCATTTGTCTTTAAAAAAAATTACCTGTAGGCAACATTTAGCAATGTTTCTGTGCCTGGATTCTACCTCCTCCAGACTGTTCTGCTAAATCTGCCTGCTGTCACAGCAAGAAAGTACAGGGAAGGTGCTAGAGAAAGGAATATTTCATTACGCCTGCAAAAATAAGTGATGGCTTCAAGTTGCCACCTAGAATTTTAATCAGGCACCGATACTTGCATCTCACTATCTGTTAACAACAGGTGTTCTGAAAGATGTTTTACTCAAACCCATTGCTTGATGATTACCTCCTATATTCAAATGAGCCTTTTTCGTGGAAGTTCAATGTTTGTTTGTTTTTTAATAGTAGGAGCTGTGGGATAAACACTGCCCTTGTATAATGTCTTTTTTTTACACGGGCACAACCTTCTCCAAGATTCTAGTCTTGTGATGGCCAACCTATGACATGCGTTCCACAGGTGCAGGGGTGGGTTTCTCGCCCCGTTCCAACCGGTTCGGTTGGAACGGGGCCGGCGGTGTCCTCGTGCATGCGCGCAGTGCACGCATGTGTACTAGCGCCTGTGCGATGCTCCAGCTGCTCCTGGAGGATCGTGCAGGTGCTGTATGCGTTCTGCGCATGCGTGGAAGCGCAGAACTCATCAAAACTGGGTAAGAAACGCGGGCGGGCGGGTGGATCCTTCGGCGTTCCCGGAAGTTACTTACTTCCGGGTTCGCCGACCAACCAGTTGGCGGGGACTGCCACGAACCGCCTGAAACCCACCCCTGCACAGGTGGCAAGCAGAGCCCTCCCTATGGAGATGTGAGCCGTTGCCCCAGCTCAGCTGCAATGCACATGCGTGTGCACCTCCCAAAGGCCAGCAGATTTTTGAGTGTCTGACGTGCATGCAGAGTGTGTATGCATGTGGGAGACACATATGCAGGGGGAGAACCAGAGGTGGGTTCCTACCAGTTCGCACCTATTCAGTAGAACCGGTTCGTCAAATCTACCGAACCGGTTAGAAGAGGTTCCGCCAGTGGACCCGGAAAAAAGGCCACACCTACAGAAGAGGTTCCAAAAAATTTTGAAACCCACCACTGCCACACACACACACACAGAGAGACACACACACACACAGAGAGACACACAGACAGACTGACACAGAGAGAGAGAGAAAGAGAAAGAAAGGGAGTAATAAATAAAGAAAGAAAGAAAAAAGAAAGAAAGAAAAGGAGTGAGAGATGAAAGAAAAAAAGAAAAAAGGGACAAAGAGACAAAAGGAAGGAAAGAGAGACAGAGAGAGAGAGAGAGAAAGAGAGAGAGAGAGAGAAAGAAAGAAAGAAAGAAAGAAAGAAAGAAAGAAAGAAAGAAAGAAAGAAAGAAAGAAAGAAAGAAAGAAAAAAAAACACATGGCCGGCAAGCCACTCCCACCAGGTCACATGGCCGGCAAGCCACTCCCACAAAGGAGGCCACACCCACAGAGTAGGTTCCAAAAATTTTTGAAACCCACCACTGGGGAGCACGGATGGGTGCAGTGCCCCCCACAGTCTGTTTTTGGTTCCAGGAGGCTACAGGGAGGCTTGGTAGGCCCACAAAGGGGCATGGAGGGGGGAGTCGCACAAGCATGTGTGGGGGAGCATTAAGGGGGCTGCATGTGCAGGGATGTGGGGGGTGCAGGGGAGTGTCACACACACATTGCATTATTGATGCGAACACACAGGTGTGCACGCTATTGTGCATACTTGTGCTTTAGGCACCCAATGACAAAAAGTTTAGCCATCACTGTTCTAGTCTTTTCACCACTGTAGGAGATTAAAAAAGGGATTCCATTACCTGGGATACATTGTCAGACTTTGATCACGAGCCTGTTTTTTTTAAAAAAAGAAAACAACAACACTGAAATTATGATGAAACATCTCTCTACATTTACAGGCGTGCAAAACAACCCCAAACCTCCTACTTAGATAGAATAGAATAGCAGAGTTGGAAGGGACCTTGGAGGTCTTCTATTCCAACCCCCTGCCTAGGCAGGAAGCCCTATACCATTTCAGACAAATGGTTATCCAACATCTTTTTAAAGACTTCCAGTGTTCGGGCATTCACAACTTCTGGAGGCAAGTTGTTCCACTAATTAACTGTTCTAACTGTCGGGGAAATTTCTCTTTATTTCTAAGTTGCTTCTTTCCTTGGTTAGTTTCCACCCATTGCTTCTTGTCCTGCCCTCTGGTGCTTTGGAGAATAGCTTGACTCCCTCTTCTTTGTGGCAGCCCCTGAGATATCGGAACACAGCTATCATGTCACCCCTACTTTTTATACATGGGCTACTTTTTCACACCGGGTGTCCAGTTTGTAGCTCTCCCTCCAATCTCCAAGGTCATTCTGACACACCATTACAATATCTTGCTCACTGTCATGAATAATGCCCTAGAAACAAGAAGAATTTACATTGTATTCGTTGCCTCTTGGGACTCTTCTATGATATTGTTAAAAATGAGACTCTATAGATTTGAGATTATACCTTAGGTAGTTATAACACCCACATCGATGGAGAAAAAAAAATGAAATTGACAATGTAATGGATAGCTTTTTAAATGTCACATATGTTTTACCTCGGAGGATAATATAGTCAGACAAATGTCAGAAGAACTGTGATTTTTCCATTTTCGGCACAAAACAGGACATCTGCTTATTATTGTAGATAACAGTGTAAACATGCAACAAGGCATAGAACCCAGAGATGGATTGAGAGAAACAGACTTAGAAAGGGAGGATGCAGAACTAAGATAACTCTGCATAGTATGATCACAGAGATGTGGATGAGGGGGTTATTTGTGCTCTGGGATAATAGCCATTGTTCATTTAAGCCAAATGCAGAGTAGACAGTGTGGATGATGACAATTATTATATTTTGCAGAGCAAGTTTTTAAACCTGTAATTCAAATGGGATTATTTGGAAGAAATATTTAATAAAAATAAACAAATAAAGGGGGGGGAAGGTTTGTGCATCACTTTCAAAAACATAGGAGGAAATATATTTGCGAATGCATTAAAAAATCCTATTGCATACCCCCTACCCATTACTACGATAGAAAAATCCTGGGAACGTTGTACCATTTAATTCCATATTACAGTTTAAACTGTAGAGCTGGAAGCCAAATTATTAAACAGTCTTTTTGAAATGTGCATTAAAAAAAAAAAGAACAGCAGTTACTAGTTCTTTGGTAATTTCAAAATTAAATGCAAACAATAATTATTTGCCACAAAAACCAATATGGAAGGAAATAAGCCACGTTGATATTTTATAAGAGTGTTTTCACTGTTCTGTGATCAGCATTTCTGTCCAAGTGAGAGGCACAATGATAGACATTTAGGCAGGGGAATCTAATGCTTTTCCCTCTACAAAATAGCTCCAAAATATTATATTTACTCAAAAGGCTGAAATAATGCTGAGATGTGGGTAGGAGAATGGGTGAAATGCAGAAAGGAAGGCAAACAGAATATAAGAAAACCAAGAACTCAATAATTTTCTGGAGAGACTGTTTCCTTACCTTCCTAGAAGTGATTTCATCACTGTAAGAAGGTCTCTAGAAATGGTGGAGATATTCCTGATGTTCATCTAGCTCGAGGTTCATTTTCTGTAAAGGGGCACTTCATATTATACTGGCATTCTCCGTAATGTGAGGCAACCAAGGGATAACTCAAAGGCATCAATGCATACCAAGGAGAAATGGTGGCTCAGAGGTTAGAGTGCAGTATTGCAGGCTAACTCTGCCCACAGCCTGGAATTTGATCTTGACCAACTCAAGGTGGGCTCAGCTTCCATCATTCCGAGGTCAACAAAATGAGCACCCAGATTGTTGGGGGCAATAGGCTGACATTGTAAACTGCCCAGAGAGTGCTATCAAACACCGTGGAGTAGTATATAAGTCTAAGAGCTATTGCTAAGTCCTATTGTTATCTGTAAAAATCTTAGCAGGTTCAATTTTGTTGTATTTATTTGGTACAATGATAATAAAGGCTATACTATAAGGTAGCCATTCACATCTGAGTGAATGGGAGGGGAAGGACATGTGCAAGCTCTAGTCAGCAAATATGATGGATTAACCCAGGGGTGTCAAAGTCAAGGCTCAGGGGCTGGATCCAGCCTACAGAGTGTTTAGACCCGTGGAACTGCCTTGGAAATCTCTCACCTCCATTTTTTTTTTTTCTGGCAGAGGGTTTCAGGAAGCTGTCACAGCCTAAAACAGAGCCCATTTTCACTGGCAGAGTGTTCATGCCTCTGTCACGAGTGACATCAAACAGTCCGTGCCCACCCTCGCCACAACCTCCCTTTCCCCTCAAGGTCAAACACAACCCTGATACGGACCCCAATGAAATCGAGTTTGAGGCTCCTGGCTTAACCCATGGTTCCTGGCCTCCTGCAACCTTCTTGATGCACATGCTTGCAACACCTTGATGAATAGGTGTCCGGGGGTTGAAGAATACAGCATAATTTAAATTGAGAACTAAATATATAAAGAAGAAAGCCCTGGTTGATCATTTCTTCCTCTCCATTATATACCTCCCCAAGCAGAATGTCAGGCCTGCAGCCATCTTTTCTTTTGGATCGTTAGCCTGCCACACTTTCTATTATTCTACTATACATTTTCTATGGTGGGAAAATGAGAGGGGGGATTGTACGGAGTTAGATGATATGTAGCCATAACAACATTCTTTCTAGAAAGACAAGGTCATCCTTTGTCTTTGCACCTCTGCAACTGACTGGAACTGGATCTGTGGAACTGCCAGCATGGCAGTGAAAGATTGGACCATGTGATGGACTTCTAGGTGTGGGGGCAAGATCTTGACTTTCAACAGAGTGGAGAAAACTGGGAAGCTTTCAGATTTGGGTTTTCCCAGATGTGCCAACATGGCTCTCTTAATAAATTGGAACTTTGAGCAATACATTGCCTTGGACTCTGGTTTACTTTTAGATGCTATTTGGAACCCTGACACAGAGCATTGTAGGGTGGGGAAAGGGGGATCTGAGGAAGCTTCTTGGATGAGAAGCGAAACATCTTCAAAGAAAAACCAGAAAGTCTCTTGAAAAAATCACCATTGGGACAACCATGACCTGGATGACTGAGAATCTCCATAGACTTGGAGATCTAAAAGGTTCTCAGCATATGAGAAGTAAAAAATTAAGCTCTGATGTCTCTCTCTGGGTGTGAAATTAGCATTACCCCTGGACTGATGTCTTGCAGGCTAAGGAGAACAGCCATTTGCTTGCATTTTTATATCTCTGAAATTACTTTTTTTTTACTACTTGGGTGAAAAGGATTGCTGAGCTATCAATTATGTTGGTACATGATCACCTTATATAATACAACACAACTACCCTGTTCCCCTGAAAATAATACCTCCCTGGATATTAAGGCCAGTCGGGCTTCTGAGTGCATGTGCTAAAATAAGCCCTCCCCTGAATATAAGCCCTCCCTGAAAATATTGCAAAACAGTAGCAGCTATGATGTGACCACGCTTGCAGCCTCCTGCATCTGAAAAATAATAAGACCTCCCCCAAAATAAGTCCAACTGCTGATTTTGGGAGTCAAAAGAAAATAAGATCATGACTTTCTGACCATGTCTTATTTTCAGGGAAATGTGGTAGATACAGTAGAAGAGAATATTTGTAGCTCAGGGTTAAACGGTGGGGTCCTTGGGATTCGCTTGGTGGGTCTCTTGCAAACGTTTCATTACCAGAGTAGGTTACATCATTGATAATGATGATGTTATTTAGTTTGGTAATGAAATGTCTCTGAAGAGATCCACCAAACTCAGAGATAGAAGAGATATTTGGTAGAAAAAAATATCTGTAACTCAGAGTTGAACTGAACCATACTTCCATCTTCAGCTACAATTCCTCCTCTTTGGTATAATTAGTGGCTCTAATTCTATATCAAAAAAATATTTCTCTAAAAAAAAAAGATTCTTTTTATGCAGTGACTGTAGATACTATTGTAGCTGACCTTGCAGTAACATTAAAGTATTGACTACAAGCAAAGAGTGTGTATCATTCCTTCTAGTTCTGCTGCTGCATTGATCAGATTTTGGATGACCCCAAAATCTCGTGTTTTGTGTGTATGGGTGCAAGCCAATAATTGTCCGAGTGCAGTTTTCCTGTGTTTGCATTAAAGGTGGTTAAAAGGTGTTTCTGACCTTGATTGATGTGATCTAAACTGTGAAAAGAAAATCAGCGTTGCAGCCAGGGGTGAATTTCAGCAGGTTCTGACAGGTTCTGGAGAACCGGTAGTGGAAATTTCGAGTAGTTTGAAGAACCGGCAAATACCACCTCTGGCTGACCCCAGAGTGGGATGGGAATGGAGATTTTGCAATATCCTTTCCCCAGGAGTGGGGAGGGAAAGGAGATTTTGCAGTATCCTTCCCCTGGTATGTCCACTAAACCATGTCCACAAAACCGGTATTATTAAAAAAAAAATTACATTTCACCACTGGTTGGGTCTGATTAGATGTATGACCACAAGCAAATTTCATTCACTTCCATATTGTAGCTATCTATGGAATATCCTTCTATTGACTCTAGGGAATTGAGGATTCACCCAAATTGACTCTAATGAATTTTTACTTTTATAAGGTTTTTTTTTTTCATGGAATTCAACTCAACTAAAACATAAGAATAACTATTTTAGAAGATTCCCTATATCTATCTATCTACCTATCTATCTATCTATCTATCTATCTATCTATCTATCTATCTATCTATCTATCTATCTATCTATCTATTTGCACTGATGATTTGATTTAATTTGATGTCATCGGTACACCTGGATGGGAATCTTCATTAATCTTCAAACTTGTAGATGAATTTTGAGATGCCATCACCAAAAACAGTGTTATACTAGTTATTCAGTGTCAAGCACAGGGCACAAATTTTGCCCTGGGGCAAAATTGAATTGATGGGAGGTGGGCATCATTCCCAGAGATTGTATTAAACCGGTTCAGACCAGTTTGCCTGAACTGGTAGCTGAAGTCGTGGTGAGCTTGTCCCTCCCACCCAGCTCTATGCTGTCCTATTTAGGCATATTATTGAGGCTGGGCTGGAACCGGCACATGTGAGCAAAGTGTTTGCATGGAAGGCCAGACGCATGCATGGAAGGGATGCTGATCATTCCCCATAGGGAAATAGTAGCAGAAAGAAGATGGCTTAATTTCCCCCCACCTCTCTTATTTTCCTCTCTGAAATTCCGTCATGACAGCTACTGGGATGAGTGATTTTCAGGACGTATCAGGATGATATGTTGGGTTGGGAAGTCCATTTAAAAAAAAAAAAAAAAAAAAAGGTAACAATGAACCATTTCTATATTGGTAAGAAAACAACAATTATTCGAACAAAAGAAGGTAGTTTGGGGAAGATTCCCTTCTCCATGGAAAATTAATATTTTGCAGGTCCTTGAAAACTCTAACTCCTCGATCTTCCAATTCTGAAATATTTAGAGTGGGAGAAATTATTGCACTTCTATGGGATGCTCGGCGCTGATCCTTGAAGCAAAAAATTACTTTTCTTTTCTTTAATTTTCTACTTTATTTTCTTTCTTTCTTTCTTGCACCAGTTGCTTAGTATACAGGTGAAATATTTCATTCTTCCATTCCAGCCGTCCTTCCAGTGACCACTGGAATCAAAGAAAGCCCAAAATTTGGTTTTCGCCATCTTTATTGTATCTTTAGTTATTGTTATGTCTCGCTAGCATATTAATCTGAACATTTCTCATTCTAATTTAGAGACATTTTTTTTCCTCCTAAAGATTTTATCTGGGGGTTTTGTTTTATTATTCGTGATGTTATTGTAATTGTTAACATATGTAGTAATCTGTTTATAAATAAACATGTGCACTATCAGAAGAAAGCAAGCTACAGAAAAATAATGTAATGGGAGATAATTTACATTTAAAAGAAAATGTTGTGTAATTGCAGAACAGAACACAGCGGGGTAGATTTTCATATGGCACTCAGGAAAAGAGGAAAAAGAGTGTTATGGGATCAAGCCATATGATTGCACTTAGCAACTAACTTCTAACTATGATTGCTAATATTGTGTTGTACATTTTCATCCGGTGTGTCTTTCTTTCTTTCTTTTTTAAAAAGCTATCAGTCATACTGTCAGCCTCTGCTTTGCTGCTGCTTCGGCTGCCATTGAAACGGGGAGGGGGGGCATGGTTTTTGGGAAGGGAATCATTATGTGCTGGAGGAAGATTCTAGACGCTGACCTGACCATCTTACTGCGCATGTGGAGGAAGGGAGTTTCCCGCCAAGGTTAACTGTCCAGCATTCCATCCTGGTGATGTTTTTTGAAGATATCTCCCACCTGACAGTTGGGTGAATTATAATTGGACTATGGACTGGTGTGCCAAGGGGAGGGGATTGAATTATACATGATATTCTTTGCTTTCGTGCTTAATTAACCAGATTCAGCTTCGTTTCGCTACTGTTCATTTGTAATTAGTAAAAGTACACTTAATTTCAAACAAATGGAGTTGAGTGGTTTCTTTCCTGATTATTAAATGAAGTCGCACCTGACACAGACAGACAATAATAAATGAAATCTAAAGTGTTTGTCATGCATAAGAAATCAGAAACCAGGGTTCTCCAAATGAGTGCAAACGTCCAGATTTGCCTATTCCAGGTCCTTGGTAAGGACTCGATAGTTAGACAAAAATGCCGAACCCAGTCTGAACATCTGGCTGACTGTGTGAATAACAACAACAGCAACAACAACAATACTGGCTGCTCAAGAACAAGCACTACAAACTAATGCCATGAAAGCGAAGATACAAAAATCCACTGGCAATCCAAACTGTCGACTTTGCAACAACAAAGTCAAAACTGTTTCACATTTAATATGTGAATGCAGCAAAATTGCACAAACAGAGTACCAAGTTAGACATGACTGAGTTGCTAAATTAATCCATTGGTCATTATGTAAAAAAATATGATTTACCTGTATCCAAAAGTCACGGGAACACAAAGTGGAAAAAGTTACTGAAAATGAGAAGGTGAAGATCTTGTGGGACTTTCGAATACAGACAGAGCATCATTTGGAACACAACATGCCAGATATTACAGTTGTAAAGGATCGAAGCATAGAGTTTATTATATTGCTGTTCCTGGAGATGCCAGAGTCAAAGAAAATGAACTGGAAAAAATCATGATATACCGCAAACTGGCCATCGAAACTACACGATTATGGATGAAACATGTAACTGTGATACCCATTGTCATTGGGGCACTTGGTACCATGCAATAACAGCAGCGGAACAGCAAAAAAAGGTGCAACTTGGAACATCGTATATTTTAAGAAGGTCCTTGGTTGATACCTAGGATGCTGGCAGCAAACCGTATCAACCATTAGCACCAGTCAATAGTATTTGTGACGCATCTTTAAATGTTCACTTGACTGAGTTTCATGTTTAATGAATAATAATAATAATAAACATGTAGCAGTGATACCCATTGTAATTGGGGCACTTGGTACCATGTCCAATAATTTTATCAAATACAACAAGAAATTGCGGCTCCCTGCAATAATACCAGCGGAACTGCAAGAAACTCCGCTACTCAGAACATCATAAATTTTAAGAAGATACTTGGTTGATACTGAAGATGCTGGCAACAACCCGTATCAACCATTAGCACCAGTTTATGATGTGTTTTTGAATATTCAGTTGACTGAGTTTCATGTTTTATGAATAAAAGAGATAATAATAGTATCCCAGAAAAAGCAATGAAAAACTATTTCTATATTACTAACAAAGCCTAATAGTCATGTCACTGTAGTCTATCCTACTTTGAGTGCAACTTTTAAAACTCACTTAAATTCTTTTGAATATGCCAACTAGCATTTTTTTATTATTTAGTGTATGTTGTTTTTGTTTTGTTGTTGTTTTTGTTGTTGTTGTTGCTGCAAGTCGTATAAGACGTGGGAGAAAATAATCTGTTTTCTTCTCTCTTACTGATACTTCCTGTCGGGGCAGCCTGAGAACTATGGCCCGATCCTCCCCTACCAAAGAGTAGGAAACAGTTTTCCCTGCACCACAACACTTTTGAGACACGTTAGCAAATTAAACTGTCAGCAGCAAGGGCTTATCTAATTATTTAATTTGCTTTAACAAGGACTATAATATACCTGTTTTCAATCCAGAAGAACATCATGCTGTGACAAAACCCACATAATGTTCTCTCCTAACCAGGGGTGGGGGGTTGGGGGGAAGAGAGAGGAAAGGAAGAAAATGAAAAAGAAGGAAGGACAATTATTGAAAGGGTAACAATAGGAAGTGAAAACATGGAAAAGATCATTTTCAAGTGTCGTTATATGTATATGTCTGATGCAGAAGGGGGGAACACCACACATTTACTATAGCCAGTTCTCTCTCTCTCTCTCTCTCTCTCTCTCTCTCTCTCTCTCTCACACACACACACACACACACACACACACACACACACACACACACGAGTTATCATTATGTGGAAATAATACATGTTCTGCAGTTCCTTTCTTTAATTTATACTAAAAAATAAAGATCTAATTCTCTGCCAGACATCATTCCGGCTGCTTAACTACTGGGACTTAAATGCCCACATGCACACACATTTCTGACACACTTTCCTAGTTGCAAATAACAGAAGGGTGCATATTGCAATACCATGTCTTGATTCGACATCATCTTTGATGGTTACCTAGGCAACTAGAGCACGGCCAAATTTGGTAGAGTTTTAAAGTCTGCGCAGTTAATGCAGAGTATAAACCAGGACACAATTTGACCTAAAGGATTAAATCAATTGAGTACAAACAGTGGATGTGGCAACGGTGCCTCCGAGAAGCATGGAATCCGCTATCCTTTGGCTAAGCTAAATAAAACTTTTCCATTTGCAATTGCTGCACAATAGATGTTAATTGTGCACAAGGTTTACCCTAGCTGATGATGAAGGTCAGCAATCAGCAAATGGAAACACTGATTCACACAGAAATAATTGGCTAGGACACTGCTTGGGACAAATAAGGGTGATATAAATAATATCCCTGGAAAGTCATCTTAAGTCATCCCAGGAGACTTTCACAAAGGGTTATGGATGGATGGTTGGTTGGATGAAGGTAGCTCATCCCATGTTCCTATCGAAAGGAAGCATTCACTACCCAAGAAGTGAATTGGATTTTGTGCTTGAAGAGTGCAGAACAGCCGCCTAACTCTGCTTTACAAAGTTGGAAGCTGACAATGGAAGTCCAACATTAATTTCTGTGCTTGATTATCCCTTTGCATGCAGAATAGGAATTGATATGAGGTAGAGTCTATGAAAGATATAGATGACAGACAGACAGACAGACAGACAGACAGACAGACAAGTTGGTTGGTAGGTTGGTAGGTTGGTAGTTGATTGGTAGGTAGGTAGGTAGGTGGATGGATAGATGAATAAATGGATAATGGATAGATAGTAGAGGATAGACGGACAGAGAGATAAACAGACAGGTAATAGTAATAGATCATATATATCCTGAACATCTGTTTGGGGCAAAATGAGACATTTCCTATGTAAGCCATTATTTTTGATTGCAACAGCATAAGAAAAAAATAATCAATAAGTTGATGTCTTAAATAAATATAATTAAATGAATTAAGATTTAAATGAATTAAGAATTGTGTTAAATTTAAACAAAATAGAATTAAATGAACTGATTTTACAGTCACTTGTCTAAAATGGTATAGGATGCCCTGCTTGAGCAGGGGGCTGGACTAGAAGACCTCCAAGGTCCCTTCCAGATCTAGTCTGTTTCTGATTAATAATAATAACAAAGGTTTGAGGACTGGTCATAGCAAAATCTAGCAAATGCATCAGGAAAAATGAAGTGAAAAGAAAAGAAATAAAAATCCCCAATTTTTTTAAAAATAAACCTCTCTGTGTGTCCTGCCTCCCCATGCAGCAGAGACCCAAAAATCAGCTGGCTGGCAGGAGGTATGAGCACCTGCACAGTAGAGCTGAGCTTGGGTGACAGCTCACATGCCCACCGAGAAGACTCCGCATGCCACTTGTGGCATGCGTGTCATAGGTTCGCCATCATGAATAGGTGGCTGCCGGAGGGTTACGGCTCTCTGAACGGCCCCTGGGCTGCTCGATCGCCCCTGGTAGTCCTCCGATTTCCCAACGACAGAGGAAATGGCGGCACGCTGACGGCGCTTCTCCCTGGCGGTTTCCAACGCGCCCAGCGTCTTTTGACTCTGCTACAAAGTTTTCGATCGGGAGAGGCCCCGAAATTGGATTTTTGGTGGTCAGTGGTGCTAGAGAGGGGGTGGCTGAAAGCGGACGGCACTGAGGAGCTTGGGTGGCTGGCGGTGTTTGTTTTGCCCGCCGCTGCTGCGGCGTTCCTCCTAGAGGCCCTCCCCCACCGCCTTACCAGCTGACGATGATCAGGATACATCTCAGCCTTTCCCTGGCCTTTTCCAAGCTTTCGGTTTTGCTATCTATGACGGAGAGGAGCCTGAAGGAGCCCCTGGACTTTCTACAAGCTTACCTGTTAAGGTCTGAATTGAACTGGGAGTTAAAGTGGGAACTGTCGTGTCAGAGAGAGGGTAGTAGCCTTGGATACCAACAGAGGGGATTGTTTAGCAGGCTTTGGTGCCGCCATTACGCCCCCCCCCCCAGGTATCTACCCCTCTTTCATACCATCATAACGACTATGGAGATTACTCCCTTTATTTGGTCACCTTTACCATCTGACTCTCCCCTGGTGCCCTTTTGTTGGTCACCTGGTATTCCCCTATTGAGGCACCCTATCATCTGGCCGCCTCTAACTGTGGACTTTGGACCTTTCGGCCTGTTGGTACAGCTGCTTTTGACTATTACTTTCCATCATTGTCTTGGGGGCTCTATCTGGAATACAATTTATAGAAAAGTCACCTGTTGCTCCCAATTATCTTGGACCTTTTGGCCGTTAAGAGGAGGACTTAACCTATCCCCCCGAATACCCCGCCCGGGTTATAGCTGGACTTCAGCCATCGTGAACATTAAGACCTATCAAGCCTTGGCAGGCGTCGCACTTTAATTTTAATTTTAGCGCAATTTTCTTCTATCTTTTTTCTTCTCTTCTCTTCTTTCTTTCTGTGTTTGGGATATGTCTGGTAGATGTGTATGACTGTGTGAATGTGCCCACTTTTATTGCCCTATATTTGCTGTATTCTGTGTTATAACTATTACGTGGGGATTGATCGAGTGAACGAATGAGTGTGTCTGATTCGGAGGGCCTGGCATGGAACGCGGGAGCTATAGGTGTGGGTGGGGGGACCACAGACACGGGAGTGGGTCGGAGCATTACGGTCGTAACGGGGAGGGGCAGATATGGCGGGGACTTTAGGGCTGGTCATTACCGGGGAAGGAGGGATCGCTACGTAATAGAGATCCCTCCTTCCGGCCCTATGAGTCCCACTCCGAGACCAGATGGCGCGAGTAACAAGGACCCTGGTCTCCGGCTGTTGTCGCTAAACACCAGGTCTGTTGTCCACAAGGCTCCCCTCGTCCGGGACTTAATTTTAGACGAGGGGGCAGACCTGGCGTGTATTACTGAAACCTGGGTGGGCCCGGAGGGAGGAGTCCCCCTCGTAGAAATGTGCCCAGAAGGATTTCAGGTGCTTCATCAGCCGAGGGCTCAGGGAAGGGGTGGGGGTGTGGCTGTTGTTATTCGGGAGTCTTTTGTTCCTCGTAGGATCCCTGCTCCGGAGCTTGTCGGGTGTGAGTCCCTGCTGGTGAAGTTGGACCTCAAGGGTCAAGTGGGCCTGCTGTTAATGTACCTGCCTCCCAACTGCGTTGCAGCAGCCCTCCCCTCGCTCCTCGAGTCGGTAGCCGAGCTTGAGTTCCCCAGGCTTATGGTCCTGGGGGATTTCAACTTGCCTACGCTCGGTGAACACTCTGATGGGGCGCGGGAGTTCATGGCTTCCATGACAGCCATGGGCTTGACCCAGATAATTCGGGGCCCTACCCACTCAGCGGGTCACACGCTCGACCTCGTATTTCTCTCGGACCAGTGGAGTTGTGATCTTGGTCTGAGGGGTAATGAGATCATACCCCTGTCGTGGTCAGACCACTGCCTACTGAGGCTTGACTTCCGGAGACCAAACCCCCACTGTAGGGAGGAGGAACCGACCAAGTGGTTCCGCCCCAAGCGACTTATGGACCCCTTGAGGTTCCAGACGGAGCTTGGGGTTATTCCTGACACTCTCGCCCACAATCCGGTAGAAACTCTGGTTGCTGCCTGGCACTCGGCAGCATCAGAGTCCCCTGACCGGATTGCGCCACTACGGCCACTCCGAGGTGGTGGATCCCGGAGGCCTCCTTGGTTCACCGAGGAGCTCCGGGAGAGGAAACGCCAAAGGAGACGCCTAGAGCACCTGTGGAGGTCCGATAGATCCGAATCGAACCGAGCACTTTTAACAACCTGCACCAAGGAATACATCAGGGCACTTAGGGCAACAAAAAGAACATACATTGCCTCCTTGGTTGCGTCCGCCGAGTCCCGTCCAGCCGCCCTGTTTAGGATAACCCGTTCCCTCTTAAATAAGAGGGATACGGGGGACCCCTTGCAGGGTAGGGCTGAAGACTATGCCCAGTTCTTGGCGGACAAAGTTGCTCGGTTTCGGTCGGATCTGGACTCCACCCTTGCAGACCCAGCCGAGGCACGAGTAGACGACTTGGTAGACCAGCGCTGGGTTGAGTTTCAAGACGTTACCCCCGGGGACGTGGACAAGGCCATGAGGGCTGTGAGTGCCTCCACCTGTGTACTGGACCCGTGTCCCTCCTGGCTGGTAGCTAACAGCAGGGAGGTGACACGGAGCTGGATCCAAGCGGTTATTACCGCCTCGCTTCGGGAGGGGCACTTCCCCGCCGCACTTAAAACGGCGGTGGTGAGACCCCTCCTGAAGAAACCATCTCTGGATCCAGCTGTACTCAACAACTATCGTCCAGTCTCCAACCTCTCCTTTATTGGGAAGGTTGTTGAGAAGGTGGTGGCCTACCAGCTTCAGCGGTCCTTGGAGGAAGCCGATTACCTGGACCCCTTCCAGTCCGGCTTCAGACCTGGTTACAGCACAGAAACCGCTTTGGTCGCATTGACCGATGATCTCTGGAGAGCCAGGGATGGAGGTTATCCCTCCATCTTGGTTCTTCTCGACCTCTCAGCGGCTTTCGATACCATCGACCATGGTATCCTTCTGCGATGACTGCGGGAGGTGGGGGTGGGAGGCACTGTTCTGCAGTGGTTCTCCTCCTACCTCTCGGACAGGTCGCAGTCGGTGTTGGTCGGGGGACAGAGATCGACCATGAGGCCCCTAACATATGGGGTGCCGCAGGGGTCGGTCCTGTCCCCCGTACTATTTAACATTTACATGAAACCGCTGGGCGAGATCATTCGGAGGCATGGGATAAGATACCATCAATATGCGGATGATACACAGCTGTATCTGTCCGCCCCGTGCCAACTCAATGAAGCGGTGGACGTGATGAACCAGGGTCTTGAGGCCGTTAGAGACTGGATGCAGGCTAACAAGCTTGTACTCAACCCAGAAAAGACCGAGTGGCTGTTGTGTTTCCCTCCCAACAATTTGGCTAGCATTCCATCACTCAGGCTGGGGGGCCAAATTTTACACCCCTCAGACAGGGTCCGCAACTTGGGAGTCCTCCTGGATCCACAGCTGACCTTTGATCACCATCTGTCGGCTGTGACCAGGGGGGCATTCGCCCAGGTTCGCCTGGTGCGCCAGTTGCGACCCTACCTGAATCGGGAGGCACTCACAACAGTCACTCGCGCCCTCGTGACCTCTAGGCTGGAATACTGCAACGTGCTCTACATGGGGCTGCCCTTGAAGAGCATCCGGCGACTTCAGCTAGTCCAGAACGCGGCCGCGCGAGTGATTGTGGGTGCACCTCGGTTCACCCACATAACACCTATCCTCCGCGAGCTGCACTGGCTACCTGTTGATCTCCGTGTGCGCTTCAAGGTGCTTCTTACCACCTATAAAGCCCTCCATGGTAGTGGATCTGGGTACTTGGGAGACCGCCTCCTGCCGATTACCTCCTCGAGACCGATTAGATCTCATAGATTAGGCCTCCTCCGAGTGCCATCTGCCAGCCAGTGCCGGCTGGCCACTACGCGGAGGAGAGCCTTTTCAGTGGCAGCTCCGACCCTCTGGAACGAGCTCCCCGTGGGGATCCGTACCCTCACCACCCTTCAGACCTTCCGCGCAGCCCTCAAGAACTGGCTATCCTGCCAGGCCTGGGGGTAGAGATTGATCTGCCCCCACCCAAATGTTGGATGAATGTTGTTTACTTTTTAATTATATGTAATGTTATATGTTATTGTCTGTATCCCCCTCCCTATGAGTTGTTAGCCGCCCTGAGTCCCCTTAGGGAAAAGGGCGGCCTATAAATAAACCCATTCAATTCAATTCATTCAATTCAATCACGGGGTTAGGGCAACAAGATGCAGAAACATGTGTTGAGCACAAAGCAGTAGGAGATGGTTAGAAAAAGACAGAATCCTTGTAACCCTTTCATTTAATGATTCTGAAGTGCCAACTTGTGAACAAATGAACATGAGCCAATGACAATGCAAGGACGCCAACCAGTTAAGCCTCCGGCAGGCAGACTGTGCATTTGTGGGTGTGTTGTGATGGAATCTGTGCATCTGCGTGTCCTTCAATGCAGAACTTTAGAAGCCAACATGTAGATTTCGGCTAGTCTTCCCCTGCAAATATTGTGAGTGCTTTTTCAAAGGGGATATTTCTTGCTAAAATTGTAAGAAACACCACTGATATTTTTTTTTAAAGTATTGTTAGCCGTATATTTGAAAACACAAATTTGTGTATGTAACCAAAACGTATGCAAAAAAATGCGAACAAGCAAATAAATACGAAGAGGCTATAATTAATTATTTATCTTCCGATCTCCCTAAACCCAGTTAGAAATCCCATCTTTTAAACAACCAGCAGCTTTTCGGGTTTGAAAATGGCAGTCCCAGAAGAAATTAAGACAAGATAATTCCTGAAGAATGCAATGGACTCATATATAATGCTAATTTTATGCTAATTGCGTGGAACATCCTCTTTTCCTAACACATCCACCATGTTAGAACAATCTAAAACATCCCAAGCGAAACACCCACAGTCCCTCAATGTATATTAGCAAGAAGCATGGCTGGAAATTTAAGATGAACCAAAAGATTAGCCAGATGGACAGTATCTGATTATCTTAACTCTCACTATGAACAACCACAAGAGATCCCGAATCACCATTTTTTCCTCTTTTTTTTTTCCCAGACTACAATACAATAATAGAAATTCCATCACCACAATTTCAAGCTGTTCTCTTCCAATATCACAATGTGGACTTGAGCCTTGTGACTAATACATTACTTCATTTGGGGAAAACAATTGTTTGATACTCATCATTTTTGGTACTTCTTGGTACTTCTGCAACCAATTAATGGCAAGTACTGAGGTACCAATGTATATGATTTATATATCATATAAAGGTAAAGGTACAGGTTCCCCTCGCACATATGTGCTAGTTGTTCCAGAATCTAGGGGACGGTGCTCATCTCCATTTCAAAGCCGAAGAGCCAGCGCTGTCCAAAGACATTTCCATGGTCATGTGGCTGGCATGAGTAAATGCTGAAGTCGCACAGAATGCTGTTACCTTCCCACCAAAGGTGGTTCCTATTTTTCTACTTGCATTTTTAGATGCTTTCAAACTGCTAGGTTGGCAGAAACTGGGACAAGTAACGCGAGCTCACTCTGTTACATGGCACTAGGGATTTGAACCACTGAACTGCTGATCTTTCTGATCGACAAGCTCAGTGTCTTAGCCATTGAGCCACCACATTCCACTATATCATTTATAGCATATACATTTACATATACATATGCATGCATGCACACACACACACACACAATGAGTGGTGTGGTGACCTAGTGATGAAGACACTGGAGCCCCAGTTGGAAAGTTGAGAGTTCAATTCTAGGTGGTGGCAGATATTTCTTTACCAGGGCACAAAGAGAAAATATCTGCTGTGTACTCCATGTAGGCATCAGGAAGGGAATCTGGCCAGTAAATGCTCAGCTTCATCCTGTGGCCCCTGACTTTACCCTGAATTAAGGAATTACTGGATTGTAAAAAGGGAGCTTGAAATCACATATATGTACGATTCCTGTTTTTACATACTCGGGAAGGTACACAAACAAGGGAAGTCTCATTGTTAGTGAAAGCTGAACTCACGTCCTTCCCCTGAGCATTTCAAATGGCTTTAGATTGGCTTAAGCACGAACTTTTCCCCTCAGAACTGATTCATCAATTGTTTTCCAATTCGTTTAACTTCTGGATGTGTCATGCATAACTCCCCCCACTCTTCTGCAGCATTAGTTTGCACATAACAAGCAAGGTGCAGGAAAAAAAACAACAACAATAGCAATAGCAATAGCAATAGTTAGACTTATATACCGCTTCATAGGGCTTTCAGCCCTCTCTAAGCAGTTTACAGAGTCAGCATATTGCCCCCAACAACAATCCGGGTCCTCATTTTACCCACCTTGGAAGGATGGAAGGCTGAGTCAACCCTGAGCCGGTGAGATTTGAACAGCCGAACTGCAGAACTGCAGTCAGCTGAAGTAGCCTGCAGTGCTGCATTTAACCACTGCACCACCTCGGCTCACAAGCAAATGCATACCTTAAATAGCTTTGACCTCCCCAACCTTGAACCTTGCCATACCCTAAGCTACTTGATCAATATATTCCTAAAGCTCCCAGGGCTTGACTTCACCAGGTACCAATCGAATGCTATAGTATTACAGCCCAGGAATAAGTCTTTCATTTATTTCTGCACCTTAATGCTAGGCTGAATGCAGCCATTAAATTCTGTTGTTGGGCAGAGAGACGCAATTCCGGACTTTGAGAAATGAAATGAGACAAAGGTGAATTCCTACCGGTTCAGCCCGGTTTGGCCCAGTTCATCTGAGTAGGTAGTAACTTGGTCAACCACATCCCTGAACCAGTTCTATCGGAGGTGCTGTAGGCACCGCCACCTTGTTTTTTGCCTCTGAGCATGCTCAGAAGCATTTTTTTTACTACTGCGCCTAAAGCACGTATGGGCCCAAAGCGTGTTCCTGAGCGAATCGGCAATAATGGAAGCCGGAACCCACCTGCAAACTGAGAGGTAGATTTTACGGAATGATTGTGAAGTTCTGTCCATGTATAAAGAGAAGCAAACCTGTTCTGACCCCCTCTTCCATCCAGTAACAAATGCCGAGACAAGCATAACTGCAATGTACTTTAATAGCAAGACACCAAAACCTCGGTGGCTGAAAGCCAAGCAGAACAAACAGATAAGGACCTTGGCAGAAACTCAGACAAACCCAGGCAGCAATAAACACAGATAAGACTTGGCAGCAATCCAGCCTGCCAAGCTCACAGTAATGTCCTCCGACATTGGATTGGATTTAGGATTTATTCAATTTGTATGCCGCCTTATCCCCGAGAGACTCAGGGCACAGGACATTCAATCCTGTGTTGACTTCTGCAAAGAGGGGCGTGTGCACCAGTAGCTTTTTATAGTCTGGAGAGGAGCCTAATGACCACCAGCTGAGTACAATCACTTTCTGTAATTGCATAGTTGTTCCTGACGCCTAGTAGCTCTTTGATAGCATGCATCCAGGAACAACTCATTACTGGCCTCCGGCTCACTCTCCCTTGTCTCCTCCCTACTGGTCCAAGGCTCAGGTGCCTCCTGGTGGCCAATCAGCCTCTCTGCGCCCTGCTGAGAGTCGGAACCCTGTCCAGCGTCCTCCACATCCTCCATTCTTACCAGAATCACTTATTTTACATGCGCCTTACCTGTGGTTAATTGGGCTAAAAGTGGCATATTGAATGGCTGCTGTTAGAAGTTGAAACTTATTTTGTTGGAAAAGGAAGGTCAACATTCGGGGGTGGGGGATGCTTACTTTCTCGTAAGCACTAGCACTGATAGTGTTACCGAGTTTGGGTAATGAAATGTCTGCCAGAAAATAACCAAGTTCAGAGTTGACACAAGGACACCTTGTGTCAACTCTGAGCTGCAAATACTCTCCTTTATTGGTATGCTTTCTTTCTCATGGGAGTGAGACAATGAGGGATGATAGGAGTGGTGCAGTGGCCTAGAGGCGGAGCTTGCACCTCACAATCAGGAGACTGAGTTCAATCCTAGGTAGAGACAGATATTTCCAGAGCTGTGTTGCTCTTTCATTAACAACTGGTTCGCTGGGTTGTGAGCATGTGCAACCTCTTTGGTGTTGAAACACAGCTTAAAACATGCAGCTAATCTACTCAGGCGGCTCTAAGGAGCACAGCAGGGGCTGCGTGGAACTCAACTTGGCAGTGTGGGTGGACAGAACGAGCCAGAAAATGAATTGTATATGGAAAGGATAGCACAGGGGCAGGTTGGCGGGTCCAGCCAGTGATCACAATTACCATTTTGCCCGAAACCAGGCAGCAGCCCACCACTGGATATTTCCCCCAACAACAAAATTCTGCATTGGTGACAGGAAGGGCATCTGGCCATTAAAACACTCTGCCTGCTCCATTCAGTTGCCCAGACTCCACCCTGTAAGGGATTATGGTGTCGTTATGGTGTCGTTAAATAAAGATGAGACAATGAAGGACAAGGGATCTTTCTTTAGCAATCCTAATAGATCTCCTGTTTAGCAATAGCAATAGCAGTTAGACTTATATACCACTTCATAGGGCTTTCAGCCCTCCCTAAGCGGTTTACAGAGTCAGCATATCGCCCCCACAGTCTAGGTCCTCATTTCACTCACCTCAGAAGGATGGTGAAACAGCATGGGGGTCCACCATTGAACCCCCCAATACTTAATCAGGCTAAATATCCTAAATATCCTAATTTTAATTCTAATGCTTAGGTTTGGAACTCTGCGTATGCCCTTTAGCCTAAAGATAAGTTCCTTATTTTCTGCTTCTCTAAAAAAGAGGAACTTAGTGTGTATGCTTGTAAGGCAATTAGGAAACTGGGTGGACAGCTAACCACATCATATTAGTCATAAGGTCCATAGGTTGGTGTTTGATTCTAAATTAGGACACCCAGATCAGGCTCCATATATTGATGTTTGGAAAATTTTGATTGATCACCCTCCAGCTTGGTTAAAGAAATGCCAAAGCAAACAGTGTGTTCTTATGGCTGTTAGAGTTACAATCCCCAAAAGTCCTAAGCAGAGACCACCAGTCCTGGCTAGTGCCCCAGAAGAATTGTCCCAGCCACCCCCTTACATGCCCTTTTGAGGAGTCAGCTTGCCAGCTACACCACAATCCTTATCACTGACCTATTCAAGGAATCCCAGCTTTACCACCTCACCACAGTTACTGCTTTGAAACAGGGTCAGAAGCCCATCACCATAACATTTGGTGTATGTGCTGCAATGGATAGGGTGGCTTACAGGAGCTGTGGGAGTCAAGGATGGAGACAAACTTATTACCACAATCATAAGTATCTCTGTCCCCGATCCCATGCCTACTGCCTAGGGTGTCAGAATCCCAGTCGGGATCTGTATTCTCCTTGTGCAGATCGTATGGACAAAAGAAACCCATGCAGAGGGTGGGATTGTGCCTGTCAACATACTGGAGGAGGTTATCCAACCTCTCCTCATCTGGGATGTCCATATATTTCCAATTTTCGCAGCCTCCCAAATTCGAACTCAGTAGCTTTTGAAGTGTCCCGTAATCACCCAGCAGAAGAAAGTTATGGGATAGGCATTGATGGAAATGGGGCTGACCCACTGGCATACATTACAATAAGGGTGGAAACTTTAAAGGAAGGGGAGGAAAAGTCACTAGGATGGTCTGTATATGATAACCTCCGAAAGTTAGAGGAACCCCTTCCTCTTAGCCCTAAGGCTGTGAATTTGTTTGTAGAAATGGCTGAGGAAGTAGCAAAAGCCTTAACTGTTAAGAATTGCTTTGTTTGTGGAGGAACAAACATGGGGGAAAAATGGCCGTGGGGAGCACTAGAAGCAACCCCAGAGGTATATAACAATATGACCCTCGAAGGCAACCTCACCCAACGAACACAGCATACAGGTATTGTTTGGACCCTTACTACAAATTTGGTGGGCCGAAACTGTTTCTCTCGTAATGGATCATATCCTGTGGGCCACCTAATTTGTTTAGGGGAATGGGATGACACTTATTCCAAGTGGTCATCACCATCTAATCTCTCTCAACCCACTAAATTTGATCTCACACTCCTACCATACCTACAGGAGCCACCGTGTTCACCTGGCCCATGGGAAGCCCCTGAGAACATGTATTGGATTTGTGGCACACTTGCCTATGAAATTCTTCCTGCAGACTGGGCAGGCTCCTGTGTTCTTGGATGGATAAAACCTTCCTTCTTTTTATTGCCCATCCAATCACGACAGGTGCTGGGAATCCCAGTGTATGACTCAGTGGATCCCATTCGTCAGAAAAGGGAAGTGGACACAGCCTTCTCTAACTTTCCTTGTAAGGAACTTACTGAATATGAGAAATCAGACACATGGAGCTCAGAGAGAATTGTATGTACCTATGGAAGGGCCACGTGGGCTGAGGATGGGTCATGGGGTTACCGCACCCCAATTTACATGATAAACAGAATCATGCGATTACAGGCAGTGTTGGACCTGGCTGGGGAGAGAATTGATAAATCCTTGAATATTCTCTCCACTGCCACAGACAAACTTCGTACTGCGGTGTACCAAAATCGATTGGCACTTGATTATCTCCTCGCAAGGGAAGGGGGAGTATGTGGGAAGTTCAACTTATCCAATTGTTGCCTTCAAATTGATGAGACCGGAAGTGTCATTAAGCAGCTCACCACGGAAATGAGACAGCTCACTCATTTCCCAGGACAGGAATGGAAAGGATTGGATCTCACCTCATATTTTAGCTCTTGGTTGTCAAAATTGCCTGGATGGCAGGCTATCATTACTTTTATTGGCTTAATCGCAGTTGGATGTGTCATCATCCCCTGCATCATGCCACTCTTTGTTCATGCTATCAGCAGCTCTCCATCTCTCTTGGTGGAAAAACGGGCCACTGCCAAGGTCTTGACTCTTATGGGACACACAGGAGGAGAAAGTGAATATGTTGGGCTCATAGTCAATAGGGAGCCTGATGTTTATGAAACTCCACAATAATCTTAGGATTGGGTGAAGTTTCAAAAGGGGGGAATGAAACAGCATGGGGGTCCACCATTGAACCCCCCCAATACTTAATCAGGCTAAATATCCTAAATATCCTAATTTTAATTCTAATGCTTAGGTTTGGAACTCTGCGTATGCCCTTTAGCCTAAAGATAAGTTCCTTATTTTCTGCTTCTCTAAAAAAGAGGAACTTAGTGTGTATGCTTGTAAGGCAATTAGGAAACTGGGTGGACAGCTAACCACATCATATTAGTCATAAGAGCACGCGACATAAGTGACAGTTTAAGATAACCAAAGTTCAACTTGTAAACAGGCGATATTTTAGCAATACTTTAGCAATATCTGAGTGATTTTCCTAATCTTCCTCTTAGCTGCATGAGTAACCAAGATTCACTTCCCTATTAGCTTCACTTCACTTCCCTATTATGTTTTGGGGACCTTATGGGAATCATGTATTGTAACTTTCCTGAAATATTTGTAACCTTCCCGAAATGTCCTGTACTGACCTAGGTACTGACCTAGGTAAGAAGTTATGACCTGAAAATGTATACGCCTATATGACGTCTGTATGATTTGTAATAATCATTTTGAAGGTATAAAAACTCTGCCAAAAGAAATGGAAGGCAGATCAGTTTGATGCAAATCAACTGACCTCTTGAACGCGTTCAATAAATTCTCTCTTCTCTGGGAAAGCTTGGTGGTCGGCTCCTATTCTTTACGTAAGTAAAAGGCAGATCTTAATTTTGCCATAACAATGGAAGGCTGAGTCAACCTTGAGCCGGTGAGATTAGAACTGCTGAACTGCAGATAACAGTCAGCTGAAGTGGCCTGAAGTACTGCACTCTAACCACTGCACCACCTCGGCTCCTGGAGGACTGCATATCGGGGAAATATCTAGTTGCTTCACTCTAACAATATTGAGTGCCATCCCATAGACTAAATCAGTGTTCCTCAACATTTCTTCAAATTCAAGATGTGTGAACTTTTAACACGTGGCCTGGGAAATTCTAGGAGTTGCAGTGTGTGACTTTTCAAATTGCCAAGTTTGGAAGGAAAAAAAAAAAACCCACTGGCCAAAATAATGTTGATTTTTGGGGTGCTTAGTGCAACAGAAAATGCAAGAAGATCCTTTTGTCTAGAGGACCTTGAGTTCTGAAAAGACTGTGTCAATGTGTCTATGTGTGTACTTTGCTGCAAAAAAACACCTAAAGCACATCGCCATCAGAAAGTGTAACTCTATATGCCACAAAAATGCAGTCGGAGGTGAACTGTTTACTTATGGGGAAGTTGATTTCAGGCATCTAGCTTCATTGATCATTCTTATCACTCGGCTAGAAGACTATGCAGGCTGTGACACAGGAATAATGAAATATCCATGATAAAAGATCTGTGATTATAGCTTCACAACAGGTAGCTTTGTGATAGCAACAGTTCATCATATAAGCAACTTTAAACTCTGCCACCTTCATTGAATATATTCCTACCCCTGGTCATAGATACAAAAACTGAAATCAAAATTTAGGAGGGGGGAGAGCGATTGCTTCTTAAAAAAACCCAAAGGTGTGTTGTTGTTTTCAAAAAGCAAGTGGACTTTCTTTGTTTTTTCATCTAAGACATTTTGCTTCTCATCCAAGAAGCTTCTTCAGTTCTGACTGAATGGTGAGGAATGGAAGGATTTATATCCCTTGCAGTCATCTGGTCTTTAAGGTAGCACTCTTTCTGGAAAATTGTTTCTTAGGAAACATTTCTCAAAATGGAGTAGAAAAATGTAGGGGGATTCTACTTTGGGGGATTTTGAATCTAATATGACAATAGAGTTATGCTGTTTCTAAGACTTACATTTGTGTGGCTAGTTTTAAAAGCTGTGTGGAAGTGTTTTCTTTATTTTGCTACCGAATGTCAAAAGCCACCTTCAATATGCAATGGAAGGGAGCTAAAATGTTTTCAGTAAATAAATGTACCTTACAAATCAATTAATGTGTTATGAATGTTCAGATAATTTTTGTCTAATTGCCAATTGAAGGATTAAATTTAAGTATCTAGTATATGGCTAATATCTTAGTGTTGTACGGATGTGTGATATAATACATCCATAAATGCATCCATGTATGTGTGTGTGTGTGTGTGTATATGTGTGTGTGTGTGTGTGTGTGTGTGTGTGTGTGTATGTGCACGTGTGTATGAGTGTGATAAGATTCTCTTTTGGGATAAGCAATGATATGAGAGCACAGAAAAGTTCTGCACAATATAAATCTAAAGAAATTGAAAGCTTAAAATGAAACATGGTTAAAACTAGCTTATACCAGCACCAATGAGTCAATCACTTTTACATATTCTCATTTCTTTTTCATTCCTCCTACAGATCACTAACGACATTATAACAGTAAGCAACACATTAGATCAATGTGAAAGGTTACAGAATAGATTAAGGTAGAAGGCGATGCAGTTGATATTCGTATAAAGTGCAATATTGTAATCCAGGAATGGTTTTCAAATGAAATAAAATTCTGCAGCACATTATTATTATTATCATTACTATTACTATTACTATTATTATTATTATTATTATTATTATTATTATTATTATTATTATTAAATTGTAAGAAGTTATTCTGGACGTTAATTTCCCATAATTTAATTAGCCATTCGTCCAAAGAACCAATCAAAAATCTTTTCCATTAAAAAGCAGACAAAATCCTTGAAGCTGATAATGTACACAGTTAATTAGGTGAATATTGGAAAGGATACAGGTAGTTTTCGATTCATAAGCGCAATTGAGCTTATAAATTATAAGCTCATAAAACAAGTTTCTGTGGCTAAGCAAAACATTTATTAAGTGGCTATTTTATTTCCTATTTTACATCCTTTCTTGCCGCTGTTGTTAATTACTGCAGTTGTTATGTTAGTGACATGGTTTTTAAGTGAATCTGGCTTCCCCAATAACTTTGCTTGTCAGAAGGTCCCAAAAGCTGAACACATGACCCCTGCACCCTGAAACTGTCATAAGTATGAGTCAGTCATTGAATTTTGATCATGTGAGTAAGTAGATAAGTAAGTAAAATCTTTATTATGGTCAAAGACCAGCAATACACATTAGTTTTTACACTATATTAAACAATACTAACATTAAAATATAATTAAAAAGTATTGACATTAAAAGTGGATAATAACATAATGGTCCAAAGATTGTTAGAGGAATGTCCAGATAATTGGTACCAGATGACAACTATACTTCTGTAGCCAATGTTTTTCTTATGGACATTGCAGCAGCACAGAACTGTGCCACTGCATATGTGGTAACCGGGTTAGTATCCTGGAGGAGAAAGCCTAGATAAAAATTGTCTGCCCTTCCTGGCAATCTCTCTAATAAGGGGAGAATATGTGCAGACCTACAAGCTCTGTACAGCTCGCAGTGTAATAGAACATGTGAATTATCTTCCACTTCTCCTTTACCACATATAGCAATAGCAATAGCAGTTAGACTTATATACCACTTCATAGGGCTTTCAGCCCTCTCTAAGCGGTTTACAGAGTTAGCATATCGCCCCCACAGTCTGGGTCCTCATTTCACCCACCTCGGAAGGATGGAAGGCTGAGTCAACCTTGAGCCGGTGAGATTAGAACCACTGAACTGCAGATAACAGTCAGCTGAAGTGGCCTGCAGTACTGCACTCTAACCACTGTGCCATCTTGGCTCGTTCAACAACCCGTTCTGCTATAGGTGTTCTCTTTTACCTGCCCTGGAGATCATCTGACTATAGCGATGCTGCAACAGTTGTATAAGCATGAAAATGGCCATCACTCACTTTTTAAAATGTTGTCGTAATGCCAAACTGTCAGTAAAGAAACCGTTGTAAGTTAAGGGCTGCCTTTAATATGGTTTAGTCACATTTAATATGATTGTCTTGGATTACAGTGGAATTGCCACTATTCTGTTCCAGTATGAATCGTTTTTTTAGTAGTGATTGGGCTTTGCAATATAACCACTCTGTTCAAAAGAAGATCCAACTTGTCTCTTATTTTGCACTTGAATCTGAAACGGCCCTAGCATTTATACAATGAGTCTCACTGTGTGCAAAAGAACTGAATTATACTGCTAATGTACAATTTAATAATAGAAAGCTCTCTTTTTTTGCATGTATTATACAATGACAAGCCGACTCTTTAAAGCTTGTTAAAAAGAAAGACTGCTAAATATTTTCTTTTACATTCAACAGTAAAAAAGGGAGGAAATAAAGAAACAAATGAGTAATAACCGTGCCAATTAAAATTTGTCTATGCTGATTAATCAAGCTCCACTTGACTAATGTACCAATTAAAGCAATTAACAATGTAATCTCATACACGTCTTCTCAGAGGTAAATCCTCTTCCATTCAAAGGAATTTACTCTTAAGTAACTGCTACTAAATCAAACAATCTTACATATTTATTTTTTCCAATTACTATGTATGATCACAGTCTTAAACTTGGCACACGCTACAATATAATAGGGCTTCCTCTACCTTAGCTTAGAACAACTTGGTGATAATTTCCCAAGCTTTCTGATCTATAATCACTTCCAAACCAGAATAGTCAGAAAATAGGTTATTTGATCAGTTATTTATATTTATATATAAGTATATGCTTGTGTGCATTTATATTGCATATATTATATTGTAGATACACACACACACACACACAAACACACACACAAACACACACACACGTCAAATTAAGTTGGACATTCCAGAGACCAACTTACATAAGCCACTGAGAATGGCTTGAAAGTAAGATTGGTGGCATATAAACTTTAACAACAGCAACAATAATAATAACAGTGTAACAGTGATACCCTCTATCATCGGGGCACTTGGTACCATGTCCAAGAATTTTATAAAATACATCAACAAATTGCAGCTTCCTGCAATAACACCAGTAGAACTGCAAAAAACTGCACTACTCGGAACATCATATTTTTTAAGAAGATACTTGGTTGATACCAGGGGTGGGTTTCAAAATTTGTTCGAACCTACTTGGTGGGCGTGGCCTCCTTTGAGGGCGTGGCTTGCCACCCATGTGAGCGGATGGGAGTGGCTTGCTAATGCCGCTGCCGCCGCTAACCCCACCACCGCTAACGCCGCCGCCGCTAACGCCACCGCCGCTAACGCCACCGCCGCTAACGCCACCGCCACTAACACTGCCCCCCCACCTGCCTTCCGCCGCATAGTGCACGCGAGCCCGTGGCTTTCGTGAGCGAAGGCCTGGAGGCCTTCCCTCATGAAAGCTGGGCCGCCGCCACCTACCCGAAGCCCCCCGAGTCCCGTTTCTGGGGCTTTGTTGCTTACCTGAGGGGTAAGCAGCAAGTGAAGGCTGAAGGGAATTTTCAAATGGAAGTCAAGCGTGAAAAAAGCTTTGCTTCGCCTCCAGGCCGCTCGCTGATTGGCTGGACTCCAGCCAATCAGTGAGCGGCAGGCTGGGCTTAGTGCGGATGGGTGGGGGAGCGAGGGAGCGAGCTGCGGATGGGCGGGGGAATGAGCAAGTGAGCTGCGACGCGCCGGCAAAAGGGCGCTTTGCAGCAACAGGGGCCAGGACCGGTACCGGCGTTCCCGGAAGTTAATTACTTCCAGGTTCACCGATGAACCGGTTCGTGCGAACCGGTACAAACCGGGAGGAACCCACACCTGGTTGATACCTAGGACGCTGGTAACAACCCGTATCAATGATTGGCACCAGTCAATGTTATTTGCGATGCATTTTTAAATGTTTAGTTGACTTACTTTCCTGTTTAGTGAATAAAAGAGAAAACAACAACAACAACAACAACAACATTGACAAAATTCAGCATTATTGTAGCTGTTTTTCCTTAGTAGGAAAATAAGTGGGATGATTGTGACACAAAATGTTTCCTATAACCTTCAGATTTGCATGCTAACACATTCTCATACAGGAAAAAACATATATTTATGGCATAAACTTTGGAGTGTAGGTAATGCAAAGACTTATAAATGAAATTTTATCTATGTGCACATTAATAACTAGCTAGCGATACCTACATTTTAGAACTAGTCACAGAAAAAGAAACTCTTCTGAACTTTAAAACAGCTATACATTCAACAACCATGAAATATATTTCATTATGATAAGAGATAATGTTTCCTGTGGCATTTTCTAGTGATGCTTCTAGTGTTTTTTTCAGGCCGACCTTCAGTTTGTTACTTGTATAAAAAGGTTGCTTCATTTACAGTTCATCGGAAGTAGAATTATGCAGTTTTGTTCCAGTGTCCCAAAAAGTGGGAGGCTGGGAGGGAAGGAGGGAGAGGAAAGAAAGAAATCTACAGTATTTTGGAAGGGAGGGAGGGAGGGAGGGAAAGGGAAAGGGAAAGGAGAGGAGAAGAGAGGAGAGGACTGTTCTAGCTGAGAGAACGCGGTCAGACAAACGGAGGCGAGCCAGGACTTCAAGTCAGGTAACAGTTTATTTCTAACAGGTTGCCTAACGCGGCACTTCACAATTCACGCGTATTAGCTAACTGGCAACAGCTGAGCCCTGTTTGACAGCTCTTTATATACCCCAGCTGTCAAACAGGTAACCAATCAGTAGCAAGGACATGCCCACTCCTAGCCAAACGGACCAGAGAGGAAACTATAGTACACAACAAGGAGAGGAAAGAAGGAAAGGAAAGGAGGAGAGGAGAAAAGAGGAGAAGAAAGAAGGAAAGGAAAGGAGGGGAGGAGAGAAGGGAAGGGAAGGAAGAGAAGAGAGGAGAGGAAAGAAGGAAAAGAAGAGAGGAGAGGAAAGAAGGACAGGGAAAGGAAAGAGAGGGAGGAGAGGAGAAAAGAGGAGAGGAAAAAAGAAAAAGAAAATAAGATTTGCTTTGTGGAAGGGAAAAATCACAACACAGTCGTGCATCATGTAAACACAAAGGCCAACATTCCTTCGGAGGAATATAGATTGCAGCTTTGGCTTTGATGTCATGAATATGCCACTAACCCATCAGCCTGGTGAATGAAGGCAAGCAGAACTGAAGTTGGAGAATAGGAAGGACTGCAGCAGCATGTCCGTCAAAACAGATGGATTTGGCAAGGTGATGTTATAAATTACCATCAGGTGCCAGTCACAGGGATAAAAGCCTTGCTTTGGACAACGGTCATCGATCAGACGCAGATCTCCAAGACAATCTCCGATGACATTCCATAAGGATAAAAGGTTATGTTTCACATATTGAGTTATGAATTGCAAGGGCATGTTTTAATTAAAGGATAGTCTAAAAGCTGGATGGAGGATAATCAGATAGCCTCCCCCCCCCGCCCCCTTTTCAATAACAGCGGCAAGGACAATGTTGCCTTCTTTCCTGAAGACTAAGACTTTTTGAAACAAAGCTTTTTATTTTTTTCTTACATAATTAAAATTCTTTTGTAAATAAGAGTGTTGCCGGGTTTTCCCCCTTTAACATTTTCACATATGCATAATTCATTTTACATTAGATTTCCATTTCCCATTTTAGCCGTATCTCTTTTCTTCTCCTATTTTCCAACTTTTGACTTTTATAATATACATAAACAGTGTCATTTTTTTTCTTCCCTGGAGAGATAAACCAAATGTATCATTTCCTTTCCATCTATTATCTATAAATAGCGTGTGTCTTCAGATTCAATTTTTTATGTAGTAAACATCTAACAAAATTAATTTGAACGTTTAAAAGTATTAGTATAGTTCACTCACATTTTAATTAGGCCCAGACTATTGCCATGATTAATATATTTCATTTCATTTTACTAATTCCCTGTTCTTAGATTTGTTTTCCTCTTTGTCTTCTTTTTATGTGTCTCATATCTTTTCTTCTGCATTTTTTCTATCACTTTTCGATAGTTTGCAAGACCAAGACTTTTTAAGGGGATGTGCAGAGGGGGTTCAAACTAATGTGCCTTAGGGGAAGTTTTCATGAAGAACTTAGAAATGGTCCAACCACACTGCACATACATTGGAGATAATCTTGCGTGTCAGAATGAACCACACATGAATCAGCCAAACACATACTCTTTTTCAAATGATCCAGATGTTTGAAATCCATCCAATTCTACGCAGCATTAAAAGAAAATAAACTTCTAAATATATCTTACTTATATGTATGTATTTTTGAATATAAATTAGACGAGATGATGTTGTTTTGGGTAAAACACAAATCAAAACATTTGTAGAACAGCCATCTGTTTCTTTTAAGCGGACGACTGCGCCCCAAAATTCAGAGAGACTTAAAGAAAGAATAAATATGTTCCGGTCCATATATTAAGCCAGGCCACTGAGCACCTGAAGACTAATTTCTTAAAGCAGGCCTAAGAGCAACTGAGCAGTTGTGACAGGCCAGTGATGTATAATCAACCAGGTGGAAAATTCTGTGGATTTTTCTATTGATCGATTCTGTTTGAAGTTTCTAAGGTTGAGTGGTGGGAAAGGTTTGACTCTAGGGGGCGGTGCTCATCTCCATTTCATAGCCGAAGAGCCAGCACTGTCCGAAGACATCTCCGTGGTCATGTGGCCGGCATGACTAAACACCAAAGGCACACGGAACGCTGTTACCTTCCCACCAAAGATGGTTCCTATTTTTCTACTTGCATTTTAATATGCTTTTGAACTTCTAGGTTGGCAGAAGCTGGGATAAGTAACGTGACCTCACTCCGTTATGGGGTGGTAGGGATTCAAACCGCCAAACTTCCAATCTTTGTGATTGACAAGCTCAATGTCTTAGCCACTGAGTCACTACATCCCTATTCCATAAGTTTAAAAGTTACCCAATTTGGAGACCCCTGTTCTAGCTGATGGCCGGGCTGGTTCTACCACAAATCCGCGAAGCCCTTATCCGCAGAGACATAAGCGCGAAGACTAATTCGCGCCGTTCTAAGCGCTAAGGAAAAATGCGACCCTACCACGATGACATAATCGCGGAGGGCAAATTCGCGCATTCCCAAGCACTCAGTACCCTAAACCTAACCCTAAACCTAACCCTAAACTTAACGCTAAACCAAACCCTAAACCTAACCCTAACCCTAACCCTAAACCTAAACCTAACCCTAAACCTAATCCTAAACCTAACCCTAAAACAAACCCTAAAACAAACCCCTAAACATAATCCTAACCCTTACCTTAATTGAAGTCGGCTTTCTGCCGCGGTGCCGTTTTAAAAGGCCTTCTGTTGCCGTGCTGTTGTCGTGGCGGTGATGACGCGCGGTGATGACGTCGTAATTTTATCACCGCGATTTTGACGAGCGCGGTTTTGTCGTGCCACGGGCCGGGCTAATGAGCCAACATTTTCAGTAGACGGTGATGGTGAAGATGATTCAATTGTACATTAATAAGCACACTTTTTGGAAATCTGTGAGACTGACAATTACCCTACTTCACAGATTAATTCAACCTATGTAGCTGCATGAATTGTTCTTAATTTACTAATTTCCTGGAAGAATAAACTCAGAGCAGTGACCAGTGATGACCAATTTGTCAACTTAATATTTTGTCAGTTGCAGCACATCCTTTACAAATTAGTTTTTTTTTCCCTAAACAATCACAAAATTTGAATTTTCGAACAATTTTTTCTTCTAAAATATTTTTTTGTTAACGGAGAACCCCTTTTTTCCTGATTTAAATCATGACTGACTACTGGAAGAAAGGTTTTCTATTCATTTCACCCGAATATTTATTTATTTTTTTATACTTCACATTTGCAAACCGCAATGGAAATTTCTGAAAAGTGGAAAGTTCGGTGCACCAGGCTGTTCTGCTTCACATACAGTTTCAGGAAGTGCAAAATGGCAACCTTTACATAAAGATGAGACTTTAACAAGTTTTCCTTTGACAGGCTTTCAAGACTGATGTCAGTCCTTCAAGGTAGACAAGGTCAGGAAACAGGAATCACTCGAAGTTTTGGAAAGTACTTTGAAGTAGTTAGGAAATTACTTTCATACCCTCACTAATAGCTATTGCTGACTAGAATACATTCTTTATGCACTGAATGCCTGTCAAAAGCCCCTCTGCTTCCACTTACACCTAACACAATCAACGCCGATCATTTTAAATGCCTTTCTCTCCATGCTTTCAACTTTACCAGGACTTAGATATTGTTTTTTTCTGTGATAGCTCAGCACTTTTGACTTCTTCTTTGAGCTCAAACCACATTTTGTCATTGCTGCCCCTGGAGGCTAAAAAATTAGGCTCTTCTCCAGTGAGACCTTCCTTCTCGTTAGGTGGCCAAAGTATTTGAGTTTCCTTTTCAAGATCTGGCCTTCTAATGAACAGTCAGGGTTTACCGGGAGGCCCTTCGGATGGTCACTCACGCCCTCGTCACCTCAAGACTGGATTACTGTAATGTGCTCTACATGGGGCTGCCCTTGAAGAGTGTTCGAAGACTTCAGTTAGTCCAGAATGCAGCCGCGCGAGCAATAGTGGGCGTACCTAGGCACACCCACATTACACCTATCCTCCGCGAGCTGCACTGGCTTCCCATTGGTCTCCAGACACGCTTCAAGGTGCTAGTTGTTACTTTTAAAGCCCTACATAGTATAGGACCTGGCTACCTGAGAGACCGCCTCCTGCCATTTACCTCCCAGAGACCCATAAGATCTCACAGACTAGGCCTCCTCCGGATTCCATCTGCCGGTCAATGTCGCCTGGCAACTCCCCAGGGGAGGGCCTTCTCTGTAGCTGCTCCAGCCCTATGAAACGATCTTCCCATGGAGATCCGGACCCTTACTACCCTTCCAGTCTTCTTCCACAAAGCGACCAAGACCTGGCTGTTCCGGCAGGCCTGGGGCTGTTGATTTATCCAGCCCCATCCTAAGTTTATGAATGTTGTGGAATTTTTAATGTTGTTCTTTAATGTTTTGTATGTTCCCCCCTTCCTTTTTTATCTGTAAGCCGCCCTGAGTCTCTCGAGAGTGGGCGGCATACAAACCTTATAAATAAATAAATAAATAAATAAATAAATATCTCCTCTCGTACGACCAATTTGATTGCCTTGCAGTCCAAGAGACTTGCAGGAGTCTTCTCCAGCACCAGAGTTCAAAGGCCTCCATTCTTTGGCGCTCGGCCTTTCTTATGGTCCAACATTCACAGCCATCCATTGCAACTGGGAAAACCATAGCTTTGACTATACACACTTTTATTGGCAGGGTGATGTCTCTGCTTTTTAGTATGCTGTCTAGATTTGCCATAGTTTTCCTCCTCAGGAGCAAGTCTTTTAATTTCTTGGCTGCAGTCCCCATCAGTGCAGAATTGAAGCAGATATTGTTAGCCCCTATAGAACTGGAATATCTACCATCTGGCTTATATTAACAGATATAGGATTCTAAGACTAATGTCCTGATATCATTCAGTATGATTTGCAGATTTCTCTTTGGGTCAAAATAACTCATCTGATTAGAACAGAAACTGAAAGTTAGTGGACAATTTATAGAAGCATGGTGGAAACTGCTTTTGTCCAGAATAAACGGACATATGCCAAATCACCAATAAAGACAGGATGAGAAGGATAACCTCCGGCTGCCAGATATTTCTGAAAGAGAGTTGATCTAAGTCAGTGAGGGCAAACCTTTTCAGCACCAAGTGCCCAAATTGGAACATGCGTGCATTTGCACATGTAAGCAGGCCAGAGCACCAGAAACCCGAAGACAGTTTGGCCTGTGCATGCATGCCTGATATTGGCTGATTTTTGGTCATTTTACAGCCATTTTCAGGCTGTTTTTAGGCCATTTTTGGCCCCAAAAACAGCTTGAAAATGGCCTGGGGTTTTTTGAGCATTTTGTGGCCCTTTTCAGCCATTTTCTTGGCGATTTTCTGGCTGTTTTTCACGCAACAATTGGCCCAAAAAAGGCTGAAAATGGCCTGTTTTCTGGTTGTTTTGCAGGATTTTGGCACCCGTGAAGACGAAGCATGTGCATGCCGGAAAACAGAAGAGCATCTGGCAATGGCATGCATACCCACAGAGAGGGCTGTGCGTGGCACCTCTGCCACATGTGCCAAGGGTTCGCTATCACGGATCAATGACCAAAATGATCTGGATACAGAGGGCCATGTTATCAGGAGTGATACTGCCTGCCTTATGGTGTGCCAGGTTTGGTGGAGTTCAGCAACATCTGGATGTCAAGAGGATCCCTTACCTGACCTAGATACATTTGCAGAATAGTCACCCGTGGTAAAAAAAAATAATCACCCATTCTGCAATGGTTCCACCACAAACCGCGGTAGACTAAAGCGCGTGTGACTAAAGCGTGGTGACAAAACCGCACCGTCAAAACCGTGTGACAACAGCGCGCCGACAGAAGCGCGCTGTAACCTAACCCTAAACCTAACCCTAACCCTAACCCTAACCCTAACCCTAACCCTAACCCTAACCCTAACCCTAAACCTAAACCTAAACCTAAACCTAAACCTAACCCTAACCCGAACCCGAACCCTAAACCTTACCTTAAGTTAAATTGCGCTTCTGTCGGCGTGCTGTTGTTGGCGCGCTGTTGCCGGCGCGCTTTTGACATCGTGGTTTTAGCGCCGCGGTGTTGTCGGTGCGCTTTTGACGTTCACGGTTATGTCGTGCCACGTTCTGCAATTCCTGAAGTTTGTTAGTTTATTAGTTTTGGATACTGCTTACTTGGGAGAAAGTCAGCATTGCAATTCAAGAACTGCATCCTAGCAGCCTGTTGAAATACCCAACATGGATAAGCTTGACATGCTGGGTGACAGGAGCTGTCAGCCAGTTTCCTGCCATAATTACATTGTGAGAGTCCTACCGGGGGGGTTATGAACAATGCATTTCATTCTTGTCAATATCCATTGAAGGTGCTGCTCTGTCATTTTGTATATGGGGCTTTTTACGATTACGATTATTGTGATTATTAAATCAACAATAAAACTTAGAGCTCAGGCCTGCAGGTCTTCTTACCACTGCTGGGTAATATTAAAATGTCATTACTGAGTTCTCAACTTTTGCCTCGCTGCAATATTATTCTCTGTTGATCGCTTTCCTGGAACTGAAATTTAAAACTGTCATCTCTTTCAGAGGTGCACATATAAGGGAATCAAAATTAAATATTCATCCAAAGAGTGCATTTCAAGCTCAAACTGATTGACGCTCCTCAAGGCCAAGGGAAAAAAAAACGCACTTAAGTCGCAAAATAATATTTCTATTTTTTTTTTTTTTTTTAAGAAAAGGGAGAATTTTCAAAATGCATCACGTCTGTTTATATAGTTCAAGCAAACAGTCCCAAAATACCAACGGTTCCACCACAAAACCGCGGTAGACTAAAGCGCGCTCGACAAAAGCGCGTATGTGATGTCATCACAGCGCGACGAAAACAGCACGCTGTGAGCGGTAAACTTAAAATTAACGTGTAAATCTAAACCTAACCCCCCCAAACCTAACCCTAAACCTAACCCTAAGCCTAACCCTTAACCTAACCCTAAACCTAACCCTATACCTAACCCTTAACCTAACGCGAAACCTAACGCTAACCCTTAACCTAACCCTAAACCTAACCCTAACGCTTAACGTAAACCTAACCCTAACCCTTAACCTAACCCTAACCCTAACCCTAAACCTAACCCTTACCTTTATGTGAATCGGCTTGCTTTAAAAGCGCTTTTTAAAGCGCCCTTTTTTCTCCGCGGTCGTATTTGTCACGCTGCTGATGACGTCAGGTACGCACTTTAATCGGGCGCGCTTTAGTGGACCACGGTTTTGACGGGTCACGGATACCAACATCAAAATGGAATACTCTCCTCTTGGGTTTTTGTGTCTCTCTTTTCCTTGATGATGTTCACCTCACAGTGGTTTCAGATTCACCAGGCAATTACTTTTTTTTCAAAGGGGCAGCAGTTTTGTGACAGCGTTTACCCAATTTCAGTGTACATTCATGAACAAAAGGCAGGTCGTCAGCTGTTGAGAAGATATTTGGGGTTTTAGTTCCTGTCAACCTGAATGGTCACAACCCAACATAAGGGACTGAAGAAGATGTTTTCCAATATTTGAGGTGGACATCAAATTGACCACTTGCCCAATGGTGGGTTCCGGATCCCATTGCAACTGGTATGCTGCAACGGGGCCCAGTGTCCACCACGGGAACAAATGTAGCACATGTGCAAACACACACATGCGTACTTACCACCAATGACGCTCCAGCTGCTCGGCGGAGCATCACGCAGGCATTGTGCACCTGTGCATGTGCATGAAAGCCTTGACTGGCTCAAATAGCAGTAAGAAGAGCGGGCGGGTGGGACCTCTGGAGCACCGTACTTAAAAGGTACCTGGTGTTCCCAGCATGCACCAGTACCTTTTGGGTGTAAAAATGGCCCAGTTTTTTGGCAAAAATGGGACATGCAGAGGGTTTGAGAGGCCTGGAGAGTGAGTGCTCCTGGTGGCTGGGGAGAGCAAAAATGGAATACATAGAGGGTTCAGGAAGCCAAAAATGGGCCTGTTTTTCAGCAAAACAGGAGGCACAGAGTGTTTGGGAGGCCTGCAGATTGCTCCCCAGGGCCAGGGATGGTAAAAACCAGATGCACAGAGGCCAAAAACTATTTTCTTCTTGTTTTCCTCTTCGAAATCTAGATGCATCTTATACTCCAGTGCATCGTATAGTCCAAAATCTATGGTACTATCTAGGTCATATTCCTATTCTACCCTAATCCAATGTAAAAGTTGCCTTGTTTGTGTTCTACGCTCCAGCGGTGAGTTTTCTAAGACCATAACTAACACAATAATCACAATAAAGAGCCGAGGTGGCGCAGTGGTTAGGGTGCAGTACTGCAGGCCACTTCAGCCGACTGTTATCTGCAGTTCGGCAGTTCTAATCTCACTGGCTCAGGGTTGACTCAGCCTTCCATCCTTCTGAGGTGGGTGAAATGAGGACCCAGACGGTGGGGGTAATATATGCTGACTCTGTAAACCGCTTAGAGAGGGCTGAAAGCCCTATGAAGCGGTATATAAGTCTAACTGCTATTGCTATTGCTATTGCTATTTCTTCTTCTTCTTCTTCTTCTTCTTCTTCTTCTTCTTCTTCTTCTTCTTCTTCTTCTCCTTCTCCTTCTCCTTCTCCTTCTCCTTCTCCTTCTCCTTCTCCTTCTCCTTCTCCTTCTTCTTTCACTAGGACCAACATCTATTGGCATGAGAATGTTAAATCACATCTCCCAGGTCACCAACAGTGGCTGCAGAATTTGCTGCTTTGGGCAAAAAGAAAGAAGCCCTTGTTTTAGCCGGATGGTGGCTGGCACTAACTTCCACAGGGAGTAAGAATGGTGAAAGAGTGTGACAGCATCACACCTCAAGCTCAATCTCCTTCAGATATGCATGTGGCATCTCAGTACATACAGAAAGGGGGCAGAGCTCAAATTGTGATATTACGGTCTTGCTTCTATCAGCCTTGACTTCTGCAAGATGCAACAGCAAATTCCATAATTCTGCTGGGAAATGTATCCTATCATTTTGGGGGTAAGTGTCTTTATTATTCTTTCCCACAGCTTTCAAATTAGCTCAGCCTATCCCAAAGATGCTGAGTGTTGTCTCATACTTCAAATCCAGCAAAGTTTTATTCCTATTTTTCTTTCTCTCTTTCTTAAATCCCAAAATAAGAGGGTGTACCTAATTTTTTTTCATATCTCAAAGGTGCTTTTTCAGGAGACAACTTGACTTTCTTGGTTTTTTTTTTTCTTTTGAAGACATTTCGCTTCTCATCCAAAAAGCTTCCTCAGCTCTGATAAGATAGTGGGGAATGGAAGGATTTATACACCTTGCAGACAGCTGGTCATTTGCATCCTTTTAGAGGGCTATTGAAGCACTTGGAGGTTTATCTGTGTCCTCAGGGTCACCTGAGTAGCGCTCCTGGTTCCTGTAGTCTATAGTTTTTCCTCTGGAAATTCATTCCTACTCCCACACCATTGAATGAGGAACCAGAAGCACTGCTCAGGTGACCCTGGGAACACAGATAAACCTCCCACAAAGGCGTGTTGACAAAAGAGCGCCAACAGAAGCGTGATTACGGTTAGGGTAAGGGTTAGGGTAAGGGTAAGGGTAAGGGTAAGGGTTAGGGTTAGGGTTAGGGTTAGAGCGCGCTTCTGTCGGCGCATTGTTGTCAGCGTGCTTCTGTGCTCATTCGTTGGTGCAATTTTGAACCCGCAGTTTTTTCCCCAGAAGTTTTGGCAGCGTGCTTTTGTCAAGCGTGCATTTGTCAGTGAACCGTTCTGTTCTATTCTATTCTAAAAGCATAGAACACAAAAAGTGTGTAGTTTCTTTTTCATATGACTGTAAGTCACTGAGCTAATGGTAGATACAAAAATTGTCATCTTTTGTCCCTTCTTGATCCAGGCTAATTAAACAATTAGTCAAATTAGTCATGGATAACTGGATAATTGTGTCTGACAACAATCACAGTAAGTATTTTGTGGGATATTTAAGTCACTGAAAGAGACTCTACTTCTTTACACTCTACTTAAACCAAAACAGTTTAAATCAATTAGGTGAACATAATATATTTTACTTCTATCCGAAAGATATTTGGTTACTTACATGTTTAACTTCTATAAATCTTCAAATCTGTCTTTTCCCCCACAATTCATTTATTTCCAATTCAAGGTGGCTTTTTCTATACCATTAAAATAACAAATACACACAAACACACACACACACACACACGGTATCTTTTCAAAGTGGAAAATAAACAATTTTCTTTTCTCAAGCATTTCTCTCTACATGACAACTTAAGCCTCCACTGAGCATTTTGCTCTACCATAAATGAAATTGTCTTGTAAAATTATTTTCTGATTAAACTTGGCTTCTGCCTAAATAAATGTCATACCTGAACCATAAAAACCAGGATTTAGCTAACTAATTATGCAACACACATTACTTTATCTCATTTTCTTTTCAGTGATGAGTCTCACCCAGGACGATTATTGTTTAATTATGTTTACAAAAACACAGGCAAAAAAACCTATAATCTACAAAGGGTATATCCTGGTATTAATTGATTCGGAGAATTCAAAGCACCAAAATCTAATGCCAATCTGTTTTTCAAAAGCCCCACACTTCCTTTTAATCTGTTGCTATTAATTACAACAGCAATCGATATCTGGTTCTCATTGATCAACCTTCTTATTTTGTCAGTCAGACAAGAAAATGAGATACACACACAATAGGAAATGCTTCGCTTTTCTCCCTGGCTGCCTAAGAGCACAATGAGAAGAAAACGAGCATTGTCATCAGCTACATCTGGAGAATGTTCTCCTTTCATAGTTCTTTCACTGACTTTAACTTTCATCCAATCTTAGACACATGGATTATTTCCAACTTTTTCCACTGTAGAGTTCACCTCAAGTAGAACATCTAATTTCTCTTCCAAAAGTGAATAATCAGCAAAAGAAAGCATGGATGTAAAGTGAATGTAGATGAATCTGACCTATAATGTTTCCAGCCTTTTCCCAAATCTCCTTGTACTACATGAGTTTTTAATAGCCACGTATACTAATGCCAATAAAGGAGAATGATGATAGCTCAGGGTTGAAATGAAGGGTCTTTGGTGCTCTCTGAGATTGGTCGTTTTCTTGCATACATTTCAATATTCAAACTGGGTAACATCATCAGTGCTGATAATTAGTACTGATGATACTTAGCTTGGGAAATGAAACATCTGCAAGAAAACAACCAAGTTCAGAAAGCACCAAGGATCCCTGATGAGAACTGGAAATACTGAAATGTTGTGGCCCAGCAGGAGCCGTTGGAGCTGCCACCAGACTCCGACAGCGAGGGGCCCTATGAGTCGGCCCTGGAGGATGTGGAGGACCCTGGACAGGGTTCTGACTCCGAGCAGGGCGCAGAGAGACTGGTTGTCCACCAGGTGGCGCCTGAGCCTTGTATCAGTGGGGAGGAGACAAGGGAGAGTGATCCAGAAACCAACTGTGAGTTGTTCCGGGATGCACACCATCGAAGGGCTACTCGGCGTCAAGAACAACTACGTAATTACAGGAGGTAATTACGCTCAGCTGATGGTCATTAGGCTCCTCTCCAGACTATAAAAGAGACTGCTTGTGCCACGCCCTTCTTGCAGAAGTCAACGCTTTGACTAAAGAGAAACAAACTTGGCAGGCTGGATTGCTGCCAGAGTTTGTCTGAATTGCTGCCAAAGTTTGTCGGACTTGCTGCCAAGGTCCTTATCTGTTTGCTTACTTGGCTTTCAGCCACCGAGAGTCTGAACTTGTTATTAAAGTACATTCTCATTTAAGCTTGTCTCCGCATTCATTACTGGACGGAGGAAGGGGTCAGAACACTGCAATATCCGCCCCCAGTTCTATCCCAGATTGGTAGCTAGGGCCGTGTGAACATACCCTAAACAAGATCATTGGGAAAGAGATGCCACATTCAGTAGAAACTTGGATACTGCAAGTTCAGCGAACTTCCATTGCTCTTTCTATTGAAGCTGCCTAGTGAGATCTTAACACATGTGTGTAAAAAGCCATCAAGCAGAGTATCAGTACCATAAAAGCAAGCAAGCAAACAAATAAATAAATCACTTTTAGGCTGGAAAAGTCAACTGTCTCAAGATTACTAGGTAATTCAGCACAAAAATGATGCAAAATTCAATCAAAAATGAACGCTATGAAGCGGTGCAACTAACAGAGTCAGATTGATTTGGAACAACGTGTTGAATTAGTCAATCCAGCCATTCAATTGCAATAGCAATAGCAGTTAGACTTATATACCGCTTCATAGGGCTTTCAGCCCTCTCTAAGCGGTTTACAGAGTCAGCATATTGCCCCCAACAATCCGGGTCCTCATTTCACCCACCTCGGAAGGATGGAAGGCTGAGTCAACCCTGAGCCGGTGAGATTTGAACTGCTGAACTGCAGATAGCAGTCAGCTGAAGTGGCCTGCGGTACTGCACTCTAACCACTGCGCCACCTCGGCTCTATTCAGACTGAGTTGGATTTATATGGATACAATGAAGGTACACACGGGATGGAAAGCTGAGTGAAGCTGGTGAGAATCGAACTGCTGGGCGGTGGGCAGAATTAGTCTGCAATTCTGCATTCTAACCACAGCTCAAGTGCCTCCTTCACTGCAATAAACCACTTTGTGTAAGAGAAGTCACTGTGGTTGAGAAAGAAAAGGGACATCACAAATGAAGACCAGGTGGATATACTAGTGCCAGGATTACCAGGAAAAAGAGGGGTTAGCCCATCAGTGTCCCAGTTGCCGCCCATTTCACTTAATCTATTTAATATATTAAGCCAGTTCCATAAAACCATAAACCATATCAATTTTGTTTGCTTGTTCTCTGATATTAAGAGCTTGACACGAAAGACAGAAACTTAGGGTCAGGGTCAACTGAATGTGATTGATGTGTGACTCTTTTTTCAGTCAAGCCCTTTCACAGTTTATTTGATATTTTTTCCTTCCTTCCTCCCCCCCCCCCACCTCTCTTTCTCTCCCCATACTTACTTACCTACCTACCCAGTGGTGGGATTCAAATGTTTTTACTACTGGTTCTGTGGGTGTGGTGTGGTTTGACAATTGTGGCTTGGTGATCGTGGCTTGGTGACCCTGGTAGGGGAAGGATACTGCAAAATCCCCATTTCCATCCCACTCCAGGGCAAGAACAATGTAAAATCCCCAGTTCCTTCCAACTCTCAACCTACCTTCCAGCTCCATTCGCCTGTGCAGGGCACAGGAGAAGCCGATCAGCTGGGACTTGGGAAGTAGTGAATAGAATTAATTTGAAGAGCTGAGGTGGCGCAGTGGTTAGGGTGCAGTACTGCAGGCCACTTTAGCTGACTGTGATCTGCAGTTCAGCAGTTCAAATCTCACCGGCTCAAGGTCGACTCAGCCTTCCATCCTTCCGAGGTGGGTGAAATGAGGACCCGGACTGTGGGGGCAAATTGCTGACTCAATTTGCTAAAAAAAATTGTAAACTGCTTAGAGAGGGCTGAAAGCCCTATGAAGTGGTATATAAGTCAAATAAATAAACAAACAAACAAACAAATAAACAAACAAATAAATAAATAAATAAATAAATAGATGGGGGCAGAGCCAGCCCAGAGTCGTATTTGCCGGGTCTCCAAACTACTCAAAATTTCTGCTACCGGTCAGAACTAGCTGAATACCACCTCTGTAACCTATCTATCATCTGTCTCTGCCTTGACATTCTATAGAGATATCCATAGCAGGGGAAGATTATTGAAACACATTGACCATAGAAGAACCATCATAGGCTTGGGGCTATGGTCCTGAAGCTTAAGACAGTATGGGACTGGCACCCCCCACCCCTAAAACTATCCAATCAGTTGTTTTTATTGAAAAATTCAGAATGTAAAGGATGAAATCACCTGGAGAAGTAGAGAGAGAGAGAGAGGGAGAGAGGGAGAGAGGGAGGGAGAGAGCCAAATCAGGTGAAAGAGAAACAGAATGAAATAGTTGGGGCATAAATAGACTCAGTCTATTCTGCAAACCTTTCTTTTTGCAAAGTTCTCTTTATGCATGCACACACACAAACTCACACACTTGAATATCCATCTCTTCACTTATTCCTGTCAATTGAGCAGTAAAGTAAAATCTGATGGGTGATAATTGCTAACAGAGCAATTTCTCCCAGCAACCAGGGTTCCTATTGATAATTCAAAAAAAAAAAAAAAAGTTATGCAAGTCAATTAAGGCAGAAAGTCCTATCGATTCGATATAAGTTCAGATTGATTTCTGACATCTTGCTTCAGGTTCATGGTGAATTGTGGTCCTGAGCGAGGAGGGGAGAAGCCTAAATGTAACTCTCAGGAATAGCTACATTTTTATATTCACTTTGTGTTATAAACAGCTTGATTCCTTTTAAATCACATGCTTCCTTGGAAGCCAGAAGCATTTCAGTTGCATTACTTTGCTTGCTTATTCATTCTCGGTTCCTGTCCAGTAAGGTGGATCGCAGTGCAACAAATTACAAAAATATTATAATGCAATGCACATAGAGGTACCATATTTTTCAGAGTATAAGGCACACCTTTTTTCCCTCAAAAAAGAGGCTGAAAATCTGGATGCATCTTATACACTGAATACAGCATTTTTTGCCTCCCCAAACCCCGCCCCCTTCACCAAAATCGCTGTGCATAGCCTTTAGGAGGCTTTCAGAGAGCTCCTGGGGGCTGGGGAAGGCAGAAATGAGTGAAAAACCGACAGTTTTTTGCTCAATTTTGCCCCTCACTGCCCCCAGGAACACTCTATAAACCTCCTAAAGGCTATGTATGCAATTTTTTTGACAAAAAGTGGCCCATTTTTGAGAAAAATTGGTTGTTTTTTACCTCAGTTTGGGGGGGCTCACCCCTCCCAGGAGCACTCTGCAAGCCCCCTAAAGGCTATTCATGCCTTTTTTTGGGGGGGGGGAAACAGGCCATTTTGGGGAGGTTTGCAGAGTGCAAAAACTTTTTTTAAAAAATTTGCCTCTTCAAAACCTTGTTGCATCTTATACTCTGGTGCATCTTATACTCCGAAAAATATGGTAGTTCTCAGTTAACAATGGACTAGAATTTTTCATCATCAAGTAACAGAATGACAGAGTTGGAAGGGACGTTGTAGGTCTTCTAATCCAACTCCTGCTTAGGCAAAAACCCTGCACCATTTCAGACAAATGGTTGTCCAAACTCTTCTTAAAAACTTCCAGTGTTGGGTCATCCAAAACATCCAAGTTGTTCCACTGTTTAATTGTTCTAACTCTCAGGAAATGTCTTCTTAGTTCTAGCTTGCTTTTCTCCTTGATTAGTTTCCATCCATTGCTTCTTGTTTTGCCCTCGGGTGCTTTGGAGGATAGGTTGACCCTCTCTTCTTTGTGACAACCCCTTAGTAAGGTGATCATAAAGGAGAACATCACCTGACTGTATCACTTAGTGATTGGGATAAATACATACCCAATGTATGTATTTGTCCCATAGGTTAAATACATACCCCATGTTTGTATTTAACCTAAGTTGGATTTTCAGTTAGTAAATAAATAAATTGCCTCTTTGCTTTAGCATTTGCCCTCAGGAGCAGTGGTGGGTTCCGATCCCATTGCACCTGGTACAATGCAATGGGGCCAGGCATCCACCATGTGCACACATGCAGCATGATGGAGTGTTGTGCAGGCACATTATGCTCCGTGCGGTGTGCAAATGGACCGGTTGGCTCAAATACAGATAAGGAGAGCGGGTGGGCGGGTGGGCCCTCCGGAACACCATACTAGAACGATGCCTGGTACTCCCAGCAGGCACCGGTACGCCCGTACCAGGGCGTACCGGTCGTATCCCACCACTGCTCTGGAGCCATGTCCTTTGACATACCTCTGGCTCCCATTTCAGCCATGTTTAAAAGAGCCTTCGAAACCTGTCTCTTTCCCCAGACTGAATTTGACATTTTATCCACCTATCGAGACCTGAGATAGGTGTTAAAGGTATTGTCGGATGATGTAAGCTGTTCCAAGAAAAGCTGCCTTTTACAATTGACTGATGAAAATTGTGTCAATGTCTACTGCATTCAATGTTTCAATATTAATGGGGCCTATTAATATTGGAACTGCCTTTGCTCTGTTTTGCCACAGTGGTTCTATTTCTATTTGCAGCATCTTTGTAGTTTATGATTTTTCTCCAGTTCTTTCTCTTCTATTCTGTATTCTTCAGGTGCTGGAAAGGTCCCCTTTCTTATCAACAATTGTTAAGTCTGGGATAATACGTGGTAGGTGCTTGCCCATTTGAATTCTAAAGTCCCAGAGCACTTTTACTCTTATCATTGGTAGTAATCGCATTGGCATTATCAATAATGGCACAGGTTGCATATGTAAAAAGAAATTATTGCAAGATCATCATCAATATGTTTTGTAGCCTGGCAACAGATGCATACAACAATGTCAATTAAGACAAATGCATATGCTCATATGAGAAAACACATTAATTATTGTATGCTTTTCTCTATTTTTTCCCACTTGATAACAGATGTACAGAAGGAATTAAAGAAACTGAATTATTTTATGTTAATTAATACTCTATAAATACGCAAATATTTCTTCTTGTTGGAAACATATCAGAAGACTTACTCAAAGTTTCCACCTGAATTTCAATACCTTAAGAAGCAATGATAACATATGTGTGTGTGTGTGTGTGTGTGTGTGTGTGTGTGTGTATTACTGCATTACCAATCTCTACTTGCCCTTACCAGTTTTAAAATCTTTTTAAAATCTTCCTTTATTTTACATAAATTGATTCTGCAATAAGAGTGCTGGTGCCCTTGTTCTTTAATGTAGAGAAATGTGGCACGAAGGATAGCCCCTTAAAAATCAAGGAATATCAATCAAAAGCACCACTGTCAGCACTGAGCCTAATAATGAAATAATGATTTCATAAATCATTTCCCACAAATTGGTAGGAGGTACCATCTCCTCACAAATCTTTTTTTTTTCCCTTCAGAAAAAGTGGAGTGGAATGAAATGGAGTGGAGTAGAATAGAATAGAATAGAATAGAATAGAATAGAATGGAATGGAATGGAATATGGAATGGAATAGAAAGGAATATGGAATGGAATGGAATAGAATAGAATAGAATATGGAATGGAATAAAATAGAATATGGAATGGAAAGGAAAGGAAAGGAAAATGGAATGGAATGGAATAGAATAGAAAGGAATATGGAATGGAATGGAATGGAATGGAATGGAATGGAATAGAATAGAATAGAATAGAATAGAATAGAATAGAATAGAATAGAATTCTTTATTGGCAAAGTGTGACTGGCCACACAAGGAATTTGTCTTCAGTGCATAAGCTCTCAGTGTGCATACAAACAACAAAATAATATAATCATAATCATGATACCAATAAGAGGGTAGTAGAACAGATGAGAAGGATGATAGTTATACAGCCATACAACATTGGTAAATGTCCTTAGACACAGGACAGTACTGTGGGAATTAGGTTTTCAGCAGAGTTATGCGCTGGGGCAAACAATAACTGACTCTGCATCTCGTTGTTTTGGAATGCAATGCCCCATATCAGCACCCCTAAGGAGAGGGGTTGAAATGGTTTATGTACAGGATGTGAGGAGTCAATATTGAAGATATTTTCTCAGCCCTCTTTTTGGCTTGTGCAGTACACAGGTCCTCAATGGAAGGAAGGCTGGTTGCAATTGTTTCCCACTCCCCCTCTACCCCCTGCAATCCTAACAATTCATTGAAGCCTGTACTTGTTCTGTTTGGTTGTCTGGTTGCTATTCCTGCACAGTAAGAAAAGGATTGCTTTCTTTTGAAATTGGAAATGCAGGTCATAATCATGGAACATGATTATGTTCCATGGACCATATTTTTGCAAGAAGAATTCTTTGGAAATGCCTTCAAGTGCATGGGGGATATTCGGTGGTGTGGTCAAGGAAGCCACCTATGTCCCAAAATCCATTGAAAACGGAAATGTTGCTAGGAAACCTTGGCTGATTGACTGTTATGGGCATTTTTGAGCTTCTTGAAATATGGTTGACAAATTTATAAAGATCTGTGTTCAGCGTAAAGTGGAAGAAAAATTCCATGTCTCACACTCAGTTGCTTGAGAGTGATAAGAGGATAAAGAGAACAGAATGTTATTATTTTTCCCTCTTTAAGAATAAATTAAAAATGACAGTAGTCCCCTTGACAGTTCCACACTTAAGTGAATTGTTGGCTTTTCATATAGATAGGCAACAGTTCTGGAGCTTCAAACATAAAATAGGAAATTAGGGAAGAACTAAGACCAAAGTGGCTTAATGGGAAATGGTGGCTCAGTGGCTAAGACACTGAGCTTGTTGATCAGAAAGGTCGGCAGTTCGGCGGTTCAAATCCCCAGTGTCGCGTAACGGAGTGAGCTCTCATTACTTGTCCCAGCTTCTGCCGGTTCACTTCTAACAGTTCGACAGCATATAAAAATGCAAGTAGAAAAATCAGAACCACCTTTTGTGGGAAGGTAACAGCGTTCCGTGCACCTTCAGCATTTAGTTATGCCGGCCACATGACTACAGAGATGTCTTCGGACAGTGCTGGCTCTTTGGCTTTGAAACGGAGATGAGCACCGCCTCCTAGAGTCGAGAATGACTAGCATCTATGTGCAAGGAGAACCTTTACCTTTACCGTAAGGCCATAGTTTTGAAATAAAAAAATATGTAGCAGTACCTTAACAAGCTGACTTCTTCGTTTAAAAAAACGCTTATTAAGAACAGTGTATAGGAAAACAAAACAATACAAACATACAAAATTACAGAATATAAAACCATAACATAGAATGATGACCCCCCCAATGGCATAAGATAGTTGAGGAAACAATGATACAGAAGCATCACTTTAGCTATAAATCTACATTAAACCCCCACCCCTGATTTCTAGCTGGCACAGAAAATCAACTAGGTTTATTATTAACCTAGCTAAGAACAGGGATTCCATAATAATGACTTAAAAGCATATGCTATTTTTCATTATAAATAGAAGTGCTGAAACTTTGAAAGAAACTGTCATGAATTCTCACCCATTCTGATTATAAATGTACTACTACATATTTCCAAATCCTCAATTTGAATAGCTCCCCGTTATTATAGAAATACCTTTTTCAATCATACCAAGAGTACTTTTCTGGAGTGAAGTTTGTGTATTATAAAAATCATTTTATTTTCTTTTTCGAAAAATTGAGGAGAAAATTCTCTTTTTAAATAATAATGATTAGAATCAAACAGCACCATTCTCTTGTGCCCTTGAGGATTGCTAACTTGAGGAAATTAGCAATAATGTAAATGTAAATGTAATGTGCATATTCCCTCTGTACTACAATTCAGAGAAATGCATTCATTACTTCTGCATTAATGTTTGCACTGCTGATGATCAACAGAGACAACATAGAACATTGTAATTGCCCTGACAGTCAGAACTGAAATAAGAGTATTAATAGTTCAGGATCTCACTACATCTGTTGAGCGACTTTTTTAAAGGGACTCGCATCATGATTATACCTTCCTGTGATAACAGATGGATCATGTGGAGTCAATGTTTAAATCACATTTTAAATAACAGCTGCTTTAATGAGTCAAATCATTAAGGAATTGACTCATTAAAGCAGCTGCATCTTCCCCCCCCCCCTCAGGCTAACATGGTCCTGGGTTTTCCAAATCACCTGAATATTTTTGAAGCATCCTCTCACCTATCATAACATCACACCATTAGACCATAAGAGGGGATCATTTCAGTTTCTCCATCTTTACAGTTTTCTGATAGGAGGAGGAAAAAGAAGCGGAGTTTGAAGCATGATAGAAATATGAATGTTAACCGCCTGCTGCAAATTACCTCCCAAAGACCTATTAGATCCCACAGATTAGGCCTCCTCCGAATTCCATCCGCCGGCCAATGCCAATTGTCGACCACCCGGAGGAGGGCCTTCTCTGTGGCTGCTCCGGCCCTCTGGAACGAGCTCCCCGTGGAGATTCGGACCCTCACCACCCTCCAGGCTTTCTGCAAAGCCGTCAAAACCTGGCTGTTCCGACAGGCCTGGGGCTGATGAGTTCCCATCCCCACTCGAATTGTGCGGCTGTTGACTGTTTTTAAATTGTTTTCCGTATTTTGTTTGTCTTTTGCTTTTTTGTTTGTATTATTCCCTCCCCTTGGTTTGTTAGCCATCCTGAGTCCCTCCGGGAATAGGGCGGCATACAAGTTTAATAAACCTAAACCTATAAACCTATTTCCCTTACTGATTAAAAAAAATAGGAGTTTCTAAAGCTATAAGCTTTGGAAATAATCTGCTTGGACCAAAGAGGCAACTTTCTCCAATGAAAATTGGGGGAGGGGGACGAGATTCAGAATTCATGCCAAGATAAAGAGAATGTAGAAAGCATACAGAGATTTTCACTTACAACAAAGATATTTCACTTACAACAAAGAGACTCTGGAAAGAGTGCAGAGAAGAGCAACAAAGATGATTAGGGAACAGGAGGCCAAAACATATGAAGAATGGTTGCAGAAACTGAGTAGATCTATTTTAATGAAAAGAAGGACTAGGGGTGACATGATAGCAGTGCTCCAATATCTCATTGGTTGCCAGAAAGAAGAGGGAGTCAAGGTACTCTCCAAAGCACCTGAGGGCAGAATAAAGAAGCAATGGGTGGAAACTACTCAAAGAGAGAAGCAACTTAAAACTAAGGAGAAATTTCCTGACAGTTAGAACCATTAATCAATGGAACAACTTGCCTCAAGAAGTTGTGAATGATCCAACACTGGACGTTTTTAAGAAGATGTTGGATAAACATTTGTCTGAAGTGGTATAGGGTTTCCTGCCTAAGCAGGGGATTGGACAAGAAGACCTCCAAAGTCCCTTCCAACTCTGTTACTCCTATTCTATTCTATTCTATTCTATTCTATTCTATTCTATTCTCTTAATTTTCTACTACTCTCTTCTTGTCCTTATACTAATTTGACCTACAGTACTTATTTGACCTACCTCTATTTCCATGCTTGGTTACTGCGGTGGGGAGGAAGAATTCAAGGCAAAATACATTTTAGATTCCAGATGTAGAGGTACATTGGAATATTTGATCTACTGAAAAAGTTACCCAGACACTGAAAGTTGTTGAGAATCATGGATAGTATCCATGTCCTATTTTCTTTGCTATTTCCATTAACAATAGTCCTGTAAATCCAAGCCCCCAAAATTCATATTTCTTTCCACTCCATGTATTTAGACAATGAAGAAGTATGGGTTGGGGAGGTCACCAGTTTGGGTAATAAGCAGTGGTGGCTTTCACATTTTGTTATCACTGGTTCGCCGTCCAGTGCCACTTCCTCGCATGCACCCGGCCTTCTGCGCATATGCTTTGCTCACATGTACGCCTTCCACGTATGTGCCCTGCCTCAAAAATGTGCCTAAATAGAATGCAATAGAGCCGGGGCGGATAGACAGGCCCATCCGTGATTTCCACTATCGGTTTGGGCAAATTGGTCCAAATACCATCTCTGGTAATAAGGCTGTGATATGAGTTTGACTGCTTATATTGATTTTGTCCTTTTCCAGCCTTCTGGATGGGAAAAATTCTTCAACCCGGACATGGATATTTATTTTCTGTCTTCTTCTGGCCCATTAGCCAATGTGAATGTTCTCCCTGCTATCTCTATCCCTCCAGAGTCTAAGGGTGTCAAACTCAATTTCATTGAGGGCCACATCAGGGTTGTGTTTAGCTTCAGGAGCTAGGGTGGCCAGGTGGGCACACCCACCCTAGCCACAGCTCAATGTCACTCGTGTCAGGTTGCCTGCGGTGGCCCCCAAATGCTGTGCCAGTGAAGATGGCTCCTGAGTTCTGTTTCCGCCTGTGACAGCCTCCTGCAACCCGCTGCCAGCGAAAACAGACTTCGGGAGCTCGTCTTCATTGGCAGAGCGCTCAGGCTGGTACTTTCCTGTTTCCAGGATGACCCTTTGGGCCAGATCTTAGTACCCCAAGGCTGACGAGCCTTGAGTTTGACATCCCTGTTCTAGGGTAAGACATTCTGATTTGGACAAACTATCTGAGCAACACTGTTGCACCACCACCACAATGACATCTTACTGGGAAGACGTTTATTTCTTTGGGTGGAGGGGGAAATTCCTTGCCAGATAGTTGTTTCTACCAGAAGGGAATGAGAAAGAAGGGATGCATTAAAAAAACCACAATGCAATATTAAGTATCTATTGGATTATGGATCCAAGAGATGTACAACAGATTGTGCTATTTACAAATCTGTAAATACAGTGTTTTGGCTGCCAGCAGTTTGGCAGTTCGAATCTCACCAGGCTCAAGGTTGACTCATCCTTCCATCCTTCTGAGGTGCATAAAATGGGGACCCAATTTGTTGGGGGAGATATGCTGACTCTGTAAACTGCTTAGAGACAGCTGTAAAGCACTGTGAAGTGGCATATAAGCCTAAATCAGTGTTTCTCAATCTTGGCCTAAGTGTTATTGCTATTTTCCACATATTTCTAGTAGGAAGAAAGCATTTCGATCTGCAACAGAATACAGTCAACTTCTCCTCATGCTTCTCTTCTTCACAAAGACAACAAACCACTCTTCTTCCTCCTCTTTTCTTTCTATTTCTCCAGTAAAAGATCTTAATCAACACAGATTCATCGAAAACAGAGCGACTGCCCAATACATCGGCTTTTCCAATTTATGTAAACTTCATTGGACACTCTGCTGATGCAGCTTCAATGAATCCCAACCATATGTATTAAAGTGTCTTTTACAAGAGAGGAATAGGGTTTTTTTTTTGTTTTTTTTTTACAATGTGACTGAATTGGGGCAGCCCCATTAAAACTAGAGATATACTTCTGTGTTATCCTGGCAAGGGATTATATAAAATAAAATGCCTTTGACTGACATGAGTTTCCTATTACTCAGTTTGTCCTTTGCTGGCAGAACAGGAGTACATATAAATTGCAATGTCAAGGCAACTCGTCCCCAAGGCTGCAGATATATTTCTCGCATTTACAACCTGATTGAACCATACTCAGAGCTGCAGATAAATGCAAGTAACAATTGACTGGACCAAAAATTCGGGAAGAGTCTGGTAGTATTTTTTTTTCCTTCTGAGTACCAAATTTTTAGGAAAGGCATATGTTTTGCCAAGGAAGAACATGTTCAACCACCTTATGTGGTTTTGGACAATTTATTTCTAGAAAATGTTTGGGAGTGGATAGATTGCACCTTATTAGAAGGAAACAAAATGATGGGAGGGGCTCAGTGGTGAAATTCATTTTTTTTAACTAACCGGTTCTGTGGGATTGGTTTGGTTGGCTTGGTTGCCGTGGTTTGGTAGTTCCCACCCCACTCCAGGGGAAGGAAACTGCAAAATCTCCATTCCCTCCCCACTCCAGGAAAGGATAGTGTAAAATTTCCATTCCCTCCTCACTCCAGGGGAAGGATACTGTAAAATCTCCATTCCCTCCCCACTCCAGGAAAGGATACTATAAAATCTCCATCCCTTCCCCACTCCAGGGGAAGGATACTGTAAAATCTCCATTCCCACCCCACTCCAGGGGAAGGATACTGTAAAATCTCCATTCCCTCCCCACTCCAGGAAAGGATACTATAAAATCTCCATTCCCTCCCCACTCCAGAGAAGAATACTGTAAAATCTCCATTCCCACCCCACTTCAGGGGAAGGATACTGTAAAATCTCCATTCCCACCCCACTTCAGGGGAAAGATACTGCAAAATATCCATTCCCTCCCCACTCTATGGCCAGCCAGAGGTGGCATTTGCCTGTTCTCCAAACTACTCAAAATTTTTGCTACCGGTTCTCCAGAACCTGTCAGACCCTGCTGGGTTTCACTCCTGGATAGGCTCTGTAATTTTCAGTGCTCCAAATGAAGAGTTTTGCACCAACTGTAAGCTAGTTCCAATGGAAGAGAATATTTGTAATTCAGGATTGAACTGAGTCTTTGGTGGTTACTTCTTCCTCAAATAGTAACCAACAGCCTAATCAAATTATCATCAAGAACACTCCCACCAGAAATCCAGGACAAGCCACTAGTATATAAGTAGAAACCAAAACCCATTCCATTCTAGCACTGATGAATTACCTAGTTTGATAATGAAATGTCTGCAAGAAAACAACCAAGTTCAGAGAACACCAAGGATCCCACAGAAGCGAGTTTGCGGAACAAGCAAAATGGCAAGCTGTTGCTGTATGAGATGACAAGGTTGAGCCAGAGGGAGGGATCAAATGTGTCATAAGTCATGAGTCCCTGCATGCCCGCAAGAGATCTAAGTCCAGCCCACAACACAAATAACTTTGTGTTATTTATCAGCACAAAAACAACACAAATGTAACAAAGGCAACAGTAAAAATATTGGGTTTCTGTCTGGATGGTCTCTTATGACGAGCCGATGGACAGAGAATGGAAGCAGTGAACGACCTCCCATATTTGGGCATACCAGGGGTTGTGACTTTAAATATATACCTTTCTCCCTGGCTCAACTGATAAGGAGAAGAACTCTGTGGCTTAATGGTTAACACATCTGCCTAAAATGCAATACAGCACAGGTTCTAATCCCAGTAAGGGTATGGCTAGCTGATGAGAGCTAGATAGCTTGAAATAGATCTATACTAGTCTCCCTTTATTTATTTATCAGCACAAATACAACACAAATGTAACAAAGGCAACAGTGAAAATATTGGGTTTCTGTCTGGATGGTCTCTTATGATGAGCCGATGGACAGAGAATGGAAGCAGTGAACGTCCAGCTGATAAGGAGAAGAACTCTGTGGCTAAATGATTAACACATCTGCCTAAAATGCAATACAACACAGGTTCTAATCCCAGTAAGGGTATGGCTAGCTGATGAGAGCTGACCTCAATACATGTTCTATGGTGGCGATTTTCCATCAGTGTCCCTGACGTGTTCTAAAAACGTTGCTGAGCCTTGAACAATGAGATT